>NW_005842742.1:234673-257586 GCF_000455745.1 Alligator sinensis
GTGTGCTGTCTCCTGGGATACCTCCACTTCCTGGATGGTCTGTGTTCCCAGGTGGCCTGACTATGCTCCACCATTGGCCAGAACTCCCCCCCGATTCTGCCTTCCAAACCGAGGTCTTGTCATGGGGTGGGGGGGCTGGGGTGGTATGCTAGGAAATATGGTAGGCCTTCCTTCTCCCATAGAGAGAACCTAAGGGTCCGGCCTCCAAGCACCAAGACACCCAATCTCCTATCCCGGGTGGGAGTTTTACTGGATGTCTCCATCGCCTCCATGCTGGAGAGAACCCAGGCATCCCGGCACCCCCATCACCCTACTCATCTGTTAGAAGTGGGAGGGAACCCAGGTGTCCCGCTCCTCACTCGCTCTCCCTCTCACCTCCCAGATCCCTCTCCCCTCCCAGAGGTGGGGATAGAACCCGGGTGTCCCGGTTCCCAGCCCCCCGCTGTAACCCACCAAACCCCTTTCTCCTTATAGACCTAGATAAAGAACCCAGGTGTCCGACTCCCTGCCCTTCCTGCTGCACCCCATATCTCAGAGCCTCAGAGGGAACACAGGCGTCCGGGTTCCCAACCCTCCTTCTCTCTTCCCCTCCAGGCAATGCCTCCCTGACCAAGTCTTCGGCAGGGTGCGCAGCCCCTGGTGCTTGCCGCAAGAGAGTCGGGGTCACCAAATATGCCCGGGGAGTCTTCGACACCCTCACCCAAGCCGTGTGCTACCCAGCGCCCCGTGATGAGCTCTGAGCCCAGGGCCGGGCCTGCCCCTGGGCATGGGGGCACCCTCCCGTGGCTGCCACTCGCTGTTGCTGCTCTGGGGCTAGGGAGTGTTTTTGGGAGACGGGGATGGTTTCTGTGAGGCCCAATAAAAACCTGGAGGAATCTTTGTCATCACGAATCTGCCTCATTTCTAAGGGCAAAAGAGCGGGGAGGGAGGGTGTCCAGGCTCCCAGCACCCTTTGCTCCAACCTGTCCAGCTACCATGCCCCTCCTAGAGCTAGAGAACCCAGGTGACCCGGGTCCCAGAGCTGGAGAGCCCAGGCATCCAGGATCCCTGTTTTAACCCACCAGACCTCACTCCCCTTCGCAGGGCTGGGAGGGAGCCCTGGCGTCTGGGCTCCCAGTCCCTTGCTCTAAGCCCCCAGGCCCCACTCCTCCCCCAGAGCTGGAGACCCCAGGCGTCCAGGTTCCTCCATGGTCTGACCGACGAGATCTCAGATCCATCCCAGAGCTGGGAAAAGAACCCACGTGTCTGGGCTCCTAATCACCTGTCCTGGGCATTTTCCAGTTGCTGAGCTCTGTGCTTTCCCATGCGTCCTTGGAGATGCCCCCCACCTCAACACACCACTTGACCGCAGGGGACCTCCCCACCACATGCAGCCGCTGGTGTCCCTTCTCCAACCAATGAGGGCTTGGCTCGCTGTGAGCCCTTCGCTGACAGCTTTGCATTGCCATGGGGGATTGGCTGGGAGGGGGAACAAGGTGGGGCAGGACTCCCGGGTCCCTTCCCTCCCCATGACAAATGAAATCATGAGAACATAAGACCCAGCCTCATTAGTCTCTCCCACACCCCACCACTCATCCTTGCTGCCCTTCTCTGGACCTTCTCCAGTTCTTCTATCTCCTTCAGGTGGTCTGGGGACCAGAAATGGGTGCAGTTATTCAAAGTGTGGACACACCGTGGAGGCAGCACTTGACCTTATGGGTCATTACAATCTACCTGATTCCTGCCAATCTCTTCATTGCACAGGCATTAACACCCCCTCGCTCCCATTTTTCAAATGGTCTTGAGCTTCCACCAGAGCTGTCCCTAGGGGACAGCGAATTGGGGCGACTGCCCTGGGCCCTGCGCTTTGTGGGGGGGGCGTGGCGCAGAGCTGGGCAGAGCGGCTGTGGCCATGGCCCCTCCTGCGTGCCCCACCTGGAGCTGGCAGTTCAGCCCTGCACTGTGGAAGAAGCATGGAGACTCCCTCCCTACTTTGCGGGGGTACCACGGCTCCGCGCAGTGGTAAGGGGGCCCTGCACAGGCTTATTTCCCCCAGGCCCTGCACCACCCTAGGGCCTGCTCTGTCTTCCACCATCAAGCCAAACCTCCCTTCACCAATTGGACTATCCGCAAGATGTTCCCAGGAACGTGGCTCCCATTTCATGGCCCTGAAGATTGGTTTTATGTCTTTCTTTTTTTGAACCCTAGCTTAAAAAACATTCACTCAGGCACAGAATTGACTTCTAACAAAGGATAGGATGCCTCCTCCAGAGACTCCTAGAGCAGTGGGACTGGGAGGGACCTCTGGAGGTCACATCTAGTCCAGCACCATATCTGAGGCTGGATCAGCCCTGTCCAAACCATCCCACTACAGAAGAAGCACCCTCCCACCCCCCCAAAATTGGTACCAATCTGAGCATGGCATAGCCAGGGATCCTGGTTTTCTCTGATAAAAAAAATCCCAAATTTTCTGATTTAAAAAAGTAATATTTTACACACACACACACACACACACACTTGTGTAAGAAATCTCGGGCAGCAGCGGGGGCAGACGATGCTCCGGGCCCTCACACCACCCCCTTCCGTGTGTGTATGGATTTAGGGTTAACTGTTTTAAATCAGAAAATTTGGGATTTTTTTAAATCTGGTTTCTTTTTTTTTTTTTAAACTAGGAAACCTGGGTAGCACCAGTGGGATGGGGGTGACACCAGGAGGCAGAAGAGCAGACAAATAGCCGAGGGCTAGCAGGGCACCCATGGCTGTGAGATCTCTGGTGCAGGAATTGGCCCAATAACGAGCCAGGCCAAAGCCAGGGTTGGTTTGCACCTTTGAGACTGACTTGTGCAGAGATCAGGGGTTTGGGAACACACAGCCAGAGGAGGTCTATTAAAATATGGTCACTAAACTGAGAGGGCTAAAGGAAGTGCAAGTAGCTCCCAGCCCCCTGGATGCACATGCTAACAAGGATATGTAGATAACAAGCTGAAACCGGGATAGCATGGGGGGTGTGGTAAAAATATGTTATAATCTAGTCATTATGATTTTACAATAACGTTTGTATAGCAGCTGTGTGGTAAAAATGTCTCATCTCACTACACAAAGGCTTCACAGCTGAGAACTGTTTGGCTTCACTACACAATTGCTTCTGCTAAGTCATATAGGCCAATGATAGATTTACGAGTAGCACTAGACTTCTGCAGACATAGCCAAGAACAGATGCAATAAATAACTCCTTACGAGAGATAAGAGAAGAGGGACAGGGAAAGATGCTGATGTAAAGAACTCAGACCCTGACCGAAGAATGACCGAGATGGGCTTAAAGACGGCCCCAGGGAGGAGATTTAAGATGTAAATGAGACATGTATGTAAACCGTCATAGAACATGTAACTGCTAGACATATGTTGCAAGACATAATACTTGGGCTGCCAATAATTACGTGACACGTTAAAATCTTTTGTTTATGTTAGCTATAAAAAGGAACCCCAGACTCTGTTTGGGGTCAACACGGATTTGAGCATTAAGCTCCCTTGTCGAACTTGTTTGCAAACAGTAAATCTGAAATTGGACCCAGTCTGTGTGTGTGACTCTCTCCTAGAGGTGGATTGGACAAGCCTCCAGGGGCATGAAACTAGCCATTTGTGCAACAGGGGGTATGTCGAAAATGGGCACACGCAGTCTGCATGGTATGTAGGGGGACAGGACACGGGGAAGATTGCTCCATGCTTTTATTCAGCCAATGTGGTGCCATGAAACACCGCTGTGAAACATGCCGTGAGAGAAACCGTAGCCACTTATGGCTGGCGGGAAGGGGCTTCCAGGCTCAGGAGAGTGGCAGGGTCCCCAGTCAGACGTGATGGGGAGCTGGGTAGCAGGCAACATTGGTGAGGATATCAAAGGTGTTTCTGGTGTACTTGGTCACCCCAAATCTCTTATCACAGATCCCGGGAGAGCCACAGCCAAACGCAGACTTGAGGAGCGTAACGTTACCTGGAGAGGAGGAGAGAAAGAGCCTTGAGGGCTTGGAGATGTCTGGGCTTCTTCCCTCCCCGCTGAACCCCGGGCTTGGCATGTTGGCAAGGAGGTTGGATCTGGTGGATCAGACCAGAGCGGTGCTGGGATCCAGTACACCAGGGTTCACCCCCAGGCCTGGGATGGGCATGGGTTGGGGCAGGCATTACCAGCTACTAGAATCCCAGTGAACTCGATACACTGATCTTCATCGCCGGTACAGGGTATCATTTTGGTGCTCTTACACTTCTTCCCTCCCAACTCTACGCATGATGGACACATCCGGCCATTGGGCTCTGACTTCGAGGTTGGCACTGGAGACAGAAGGATAAAGGAGGACAGCTCAGCTGGGGTGGGGTGGGGGGTGGTGGTATCTGGTAGGTTACAGGAGGAGGGGGTAAGACCCTGGACTCCTGGGTTCTCTCCCAGCCCTGGAAGAGCAGTGAGGTCTGTTGGGCTGGTGGACGGGGGGATGCGGCCAAGAATCATACAAAATGAGGTTTGAAGGGACCTCAGGAGGTCACATCTAGACTAACCCCCTGCTCCAAGCAGGTCCAGCCCCAACTAGATCATCCCAGTCAAGGCTTTGTCTAGTTGGGTCTTCAAAACCTCCAAGGATGGAGACCCCACCACCTCTCTGGGGAGCCTGTTCCAGTGTTTTACTTCCCTTCTCATGAGAAAGATCTTCTTAATATCCAACTTCAACTTCCCTTGCCCTATGGAAGCACCGGGGGAGCAGGGAGAGCTCAGATGCCTTGGAAAGAAAGTCCTGAGGAGAGGGGAAAGGAGCTGGGCATATTCAGCTGGTGAAAAAGGCACTCAGGAGGGGACCTGAGAGCCACCTGCTGATACTCTGCTATAAAGAAGAAAGCTGTCTCTCATACTGCAGAGAGCAGGATGTGGACCAGTGCCTTGATGTTACAGGTTTAGATTAGAGATTAGGATAAAATACTCCACTGTCAGAGCCAGGAGGCAGTGGAGTGATTGCTCAGGGGAGTTATGGACTCTTTGTCATGGGAGAGGTTCAAGGAGAGGTTGGAGAGCCACTTGTGGGGGATGATCGGGGCATGGCAATGTCTATGTCCTACTAGGGGGATGTCTGAGGCTTCTGGGCTTTGCTGGTTGTCTCCCCTCTTCCTGCTCCATGTGTCAAGGGGTTCTTAAGCCTCCTCCAGAGGCATTGGTGCTGGCTGTAGCCCAGGCTGGGGATGGGGACTGGGCTGTGCCAATGCTCCTGCTGGGACCAACCCCAGAGGGTCCTGGCTAGAGGGCCTTGCCCCTCCACTCCAGGCCAGACTGATGCTGCATTTTGGGTCAAGAAGGAATATTTCCCCAGGTCATATCAATATGGACTGGGGAGGCTTTGCCTTCTTTTCTAGCGGGGGGCATGGCCTTTATCTGGCATCTTTTGAGCATATATTATCAACCTTCTATAGAAGCAGGACATGAGCCCCCTGCTTTCCTGTGGCAGGTTGGGGTGTGATGTCTTGTGTCATGTCAGGGTTGATGGTCGTCTTGGGTAGAGCTTAGATGATGGATTTGTCTGGGCTGGTTTGAACAGGGCTGATCCTGCCTCAGGCAGGAGACTGGATTAGATGGGACTTCTGAAGGTCCCTTCCAGCCCAACTTCTCCATGACTCCATGACCATGACTATGGCAGGGGTGGGCAAAATGTGGCCCAGGGGCCGAATGCAGCCCGCCAGGCCATTCTATCTGGCCCGCAGAGCCCCTAAAAAATTTAGAAAATTCATATTTATCTGCCCTGGGCTGCCTGTTGTGCGGCCCTTGATGGCTTGCCAAAACTCAGTAAGCAGCCCTCTGCCCAAAATAATTGCCTGCCCCTGCTCTATGGCTATGACTCTAAGACCTCTGGAGGTCCCTTCCAGCCCAATTTCTCCATGACTCCATGACAATGACTATGACTCTATGACCTCTGAACATCCCTTCCACCCCACTTCTCCATGACTCTATGAAATGTACCTTCGGGTACCCCGTGGCTGCATCCATCCTCATTGCAGTAGGTGAAAAGTTAATGCGGAGGCTGCTGTCTGGCTGGAAAGTTGCAACGAAGGGTCTTATCCGGAGACTTGTCTCCTCCAGGCAAGACTTGGCCTGTAAGGTCCCAGATTTTCCAACTGTGGAGGAAACAGTCCAGCTCAGCCCCTGGCACCAGCCCCCAACTTGGATCCAACCTGATGCTTCCAACATCTCCTACACAGCCTCTATCTCCAGCCTCAGGGTCCCCCTCAGGTCCCCATCCTCCTTCACTCCCCTGCAGTGCCCCTTGCTGGCCACCCCCTTCTTGTCCCACCTGGGAGCAAAGCCTTGGAAGTCCAGGAGAGGAAGAGGGCTCCAGAGTCACTCACGTAATGTAGCTGGTTATGACATTCATGTATGTGTCATCTGAGGGGCCACAGGTGGTCAGGGAGCCGTTTCAGGGCCCCAGAAAGGACAGGCAGTCGTAACACTGGAGGGAGTTCCCTGCACATGGAAGAGTTGTGTATCAATACAGCAACTGGCCACAGGGGCAGCTCTTCTGGGCTTCCCCTGATGCCCAGAGCAGACCAGAAAACTTTTCTTTCCTGTTCAAGTCAAAAGAGCTCACAGATTCAGCAGCTGGGCATCTGGGTAGATACTGATTGAATATATCATCTCCGTAAGCACCCAAGAGCCTGGTTTGGGCCTGAAATGCAGCTACTGAGAGTCATTCTTAGGCTCCAGAAGATCCAACCACTGACTGTCTACCCTAATGAGCCACCAAGCACTGAACACCAATAGCCAACCACTGACTGTCTACCCCAGCCAACCTCTGAGCACCAAACAACAACAGCTAACCGACTATCTACCACAACCAACCACCAAGCACCCAACACTGATAGCTAGCTACTGGCCATCTACCCCAACCAAACACCAATAGCTAACCACTGACCATCAACCCCAACCAACCACCAAGCACTGAACATCAACAGCCAACCACCAGCCATCAACCCCAGCCAACCACCAAGCACTGAACACCAACAGACTGTCTACCCCAACCAGCCACCGAGTCAACCACAAAGACAAAACAACCAAGCAAACCCATAGTTTCATCTCCCTGCAACTGACTCCTAGGAGACTCCCCAGTTCAGGGTAATTTCAGCTCATGAATCGGGGCACCATATAGAGTTGACCCTGGATCTCCACCATCTCTGGGGATTCTCCAGGAGAGCTTCTGTTTCCCTCTCACTCAAACTCCCTGCTTCCCCAGAGACCCATTCCTCCATCCAACCCCCCACAAAGAGTCTCAATCAACCCTCCAGGTTTTGCAAACCAAATAGAGAGGAATTACAAAGTTTCCCTCTGCTTCAAATACCCAGAAACCTAGCCCAGAGACGGCCAATCTAGGGGGAGAGAAAGCATCATGGAAAGGATGGAGCTGAAACTCACCTGGAGCTAGGAGAGCAGACAGGAGACTGAAGAGGAGCAGGATACCCATGGCTGCAGGTTTTCAGGGTACAGATCTGTCTGGGGAGGAGTGGATATTTAAGGGCAGGGAATGGTGCTGATGGGATCTGAGTGTCCCTGGAAGGTTATCCATGTTCCTGGTGCAATCCATGAGGGTGTGCTAGGCAAGTGCTAGCAGCTCATCTTGCTACATTGGCTGGAATTCTGCCCATATGGAGCCCTCCTTCTGACACTTCCATCATATTCCAGCCAATTGTTATCATGGATGCCAGCTCCTTGGTTACCCAACTCTCTCACACACTGGGGGTCTCCAGGATGGCGTCTGTTTCTCCTTGGCCAAGCTTCCTTCCTACTCTAGAGAACCTTTCCCCCATCCAAGCTTTCTCCCCACAAATCTTTGTGCAACACCCCAGGAATTTTGCCAAATGGACAAAAAAAAAAAGCATTGTGAAATCCCATCCCACTCTAAATGCCTGATGGCTTGGCCCAGAGCTGGCCAATCTGGGCAGAGAAAGCATCACAGATGGGATGGGGAGGAAATTTACATGTAACCAGGAGAGCAGACAGGAGGCCAAGGACAAGCAAGACGCTTGTGGCTGCTGGGTCTCAGGGGCACAGATGGGTCTGAGGGTGGAGGAGATTTATAGGCACGGAGCAGTGTCAATGGATCTGGGTGTCCTGTGAAGGGTCCATGGATCGATTACTTGGAGCCAATGGTAGAGCACCCTGACGATATGGGTAGCAGGTGCTATTGGCTTATCTCTCCCACCCTTCTGCCCTCAGCTGGTGTTCAGCCCACCTGGTCCTCAACTTTCCATGTTTGACTGACATTTCCCCTTCTCTCACATTGATGTCTCCATTGGACGTCCAGTCCAACTCTTCGGTGACACGATCTGCTAGATCCTCATTCTCTCCCATGGTCCATGGTTGGGTCTCACCAGCTTCCCAAGGCTGTGCACATTCTTGAGTAGAGGGAGCCAGAGTCTTCTGCCCAAACACTTGGCTAGATCTTCTGCCCCTTGGTCCTTGACCTCAGGGACAGAGCTCACATGTCTGCATTGACCCTTGGGTCAGAGGATACAAGACTGGGCTTTCCCAGCAGATGAAACCTAGGACTCCTGGCCCCCACTGTATCCCACAGCTTGATCAACCCTGACTTTTACATGCACCTGACTCAACATCAGCAGCTCATGAAGCTAGTCTAGGAGAGCTAGAAAGGTGCCAAGGGGTATTGCATCATGAAGATTAATGTGAACTCTGTCTACATGGATACTCAGTGTCCCTGGCTCTCCATCAAGCCAAAACATCTATTTTAATTGTCAGTGTGCATCCATGTGAGCTGTGTCCTAAACCAGATCAAGCTGGTACACAATGAGTAGAGAAAGCTTGAGCAGACGCACCTTCCTCTGAACTCATCTCACTTCACAAGAACATAAGAACTGCTGTTCACTGGGTCAGACCATAGGTCTGTCTTGCTCAGTCTTGTGTTTCACACAGCGGAGGCTGGAAGGCAGAGTGACCTGGGTCCAACCAGGGTTTTTCCCACCATTCCTCTCCCACTTGCAGCCTCCAGCATTGAAGGTCTGTGATGTTTTTATTCGGAGGCTGTGCACCCCTCATGCACCCCTCCATAGCTAGTGATGCCCCTTTCCTTCAAGAACAGGCCTGGCCTCTTTAATCTCTTCTCCTGTGGAAGCCTCTCCATAACACTCATCATCCCTGTTGCCCTTCTCTGGATCTTCTCAAGTTCTTCCATCTCCTTCTGGAGTTGCAGAGACTGGAACTGGACACAGTATTCAAGGTGTGGATGCACCATAGATTTATAGAGGGGTATCATGACAGACCTCTGACATTCTCCCACCTGCTCTTTACCTTTGCCTCTTCCTCTCTCACCCAAACTCAAGCAGATGAAGGGAAATGCTAGATTACCTCACCACTGAGCAGAAGGCTCTAGTGGTTCTCAACCTTGCTGGACTCAAGGCTCCCCTACCTCGTTAAACTCAACCTACCCTTTGTTAGATGCGCGCCTGCCCTCATTTAGCTCAAAGTTCTCTGTTGGAAAATGCCAACTCTCGGCTTTCATTTGCTTCTTGACTCTGGAACAATCCTAGAGAGAGTCTTCTGATACAAAGAACTCAACAGAGCCATGACAAGGCAGCAGGGTTTGGACACTGGATTCCTATTGGAAATTTCGGGGTTGATCTTGTGGAATTGTGTGTAGACACTTGCTCATTGAACTGGGCATGGCTCCCTTAAAAGGATTTCTTGGTATCCCAGTTGAGAACCACTGGTCTTTAGGTAGGCGGTAGAGGCTCTTGAAATGACCACAGTAGGTCACCCACATTTCACATCTGTAGAGGAGAGTGGGGATAGTGACTGCCTTGTAGACCTGGATCTTGAGGTCTTTTTGAAGATCATAGCAAGGAGCAATGGTTTCAAGTTGCAGCAAGGGACATTTTGGTTGGATATTAGGAAAAACTTTCTCACTAGGAGAGTGGTGAAGCACTGGAAAGTTACCTAGAGAAGTGGTGGAATCTCCATCCTTGGACATTTCTAAGGCCCGGTTCAACAAAGTCCTGACTGGGATGATCTAGTTGGGGCTGGTCCTGCTTTGAGCAGGGGGTTGGACTAGATGTGACCTCCTGAGGTCCCTTTCAGCCCTCATTGTCTATGATTCTAAGTCAAATTGGAAGGGACCTCCATAGGTCATCTAGTCCAACATGAATAAAAACAGGCTGAAGCCATTTCTTGAAGGAAGCACTTGCACACTGGATCTCCTAATCAACATTCACTCTCTGAGAGAGGTGGCTACTGGCATAGGGGAAGTGCTCAACTACCTCCAAGGTCTTTCCCTTGATGGTAATTGTGGGACAGGGGTCAGACTCATGGCCTGGGGTAGATTGGTCCTCTTGATGTTGAGAGGCCCAAAGTTTGGTAGACTTCTTTGAAGAGGTCCAGTGTGGTCTGGAGGTTTTCCTCAGTGTGCGCAAGGATGGTGGAGTCATCAGCATATTGAAGGTCAAGGGTGGTTATTTTGAGCACTTAATTAATAGCTAAAGGTTGTGTGTTCATCCCCTTCTCCCCAAACAAGCCCTACATTTGGACCCAGCCCTTTTCCCCTAACATTCATGGAAAACCATTGCTACCCACACTTTGGGGAGGAGGGAGGTAGAACAGGGGCCCAGTTCAGGCTCACAGCTCCTTATGGGTTGGCATAGAGCAGGGCCCCGGGTAGCACATGGCAATGGACAAGACATCAAAGATGCCCTTGGCACATTTTGTGAGCCCAACTGGTTTATCACCAGTGCCAGGGTGAATGCATCTAGTTCTGGCCTTGCTCAAAGACAAGTCACCTGAAAGGGAAGAGGGAAAGATGCAGAAAGGGGACTGTCCTTGGGTCAAGAAACTCAAGAAGAGAATGGGGATCTGCAGGGTTAGAAAAGGGAGGCTGGGAGCCCGGACACCTGGGTTCTGTCCTAGCTATGGGAGGGGAGTGGGGTCTGGGGAAGTAGTAGAGCACAGAGTGGCTGGATCCCAGACACCTGGGTTCTTGACTACCCCTGGGAAGGGAGCAGGGTCAGTCACATGGAACAGCAGCAGGGCAAAACTAAGATTATTTCTTCATGCTTTTATTCAAAGGTGCAATTGTTGCCATCCCAGAAACAACTGCCAAGAGAAGCAGGAGCAGGCTGCAGCTGCAGAGAGGCACCCACAAACCTGGGGCATGGTGGGGGAGTCTGGTCCAGCCTCACCAAGCAGGAGAAACCAGGACAGGGCACATGGCCTTCACCCAGCCAAAGACACCAACCAACCATTCAACATCCTACCCAACTAACCACCAACACCCCTCCACTCAGGCAATGAACAAATACCCCAAACAATGAAGTGACAACACCCACATTCAACCACCTTACCAACCAAAGCCCCCAACACCCCACCTACACAATCACCCACTAGCACTCCACTGACCCAGCCAACCATTTATCAAATACACCAACCAACACCCAGAACCCCACCCAACTACCTACCAACACTGCCCACGCATCCAGTGACCACATTTCCAAACCAACAGCCTGACAACACCCACATTCAACCATCCTACCAGCCAAAGCCCCCAGCACCCCACCCACCATCACCCACTAGCACCCCACCCAGCCAACCAGCCATCAAATATACCAACCAACCACCCAGTATTCCACACCCTCCACAACGCAACACCCAACCAACCAAATATCCCAGCCAACCACATGACAACACCCATGCTCAACATCCATCCAACAAAACACCCCAATCAAACGCCTGTCAGCACTTACCCCACTCAGCCAACCACCACTCACCCCAAGCACCCCACACCCTCCAATCACCCAACTGTTAAGTAGAGACAGTAACCACAGAGCACCCTAGGGCCTGGACACATGGACATCTGGAGCTGGTTCAGAAAGGGAAGGGGAGACCAGGCACAGCAGTGGGTATGTTCTAACAGTGCTTGTGGTTGCACTGGAGTGAAACAAATGTGGCTGAACTGGGCAAAGCTGTTAGAATTGGAGCCATTCAGCTGCTTCTATATTGTTCCAAGACTTCCACACCGAAGTCTTAGGGTGGTGTTATGTGAGCTCACAAATCAGGCGCCTCATGGCATTGACCTTGTGTCTCCACCATCTTTGGGGTTTTCCAGGATAGTGCCTGTGTCCTGCCTGGCCAAACTCCTCTCCTGCCCCAGAGACCCCCTTCCCTATTCGAGCGTCAACAGATCCAGCATCTTCCTCTTCCCCTGCCCCCAGAGAGCCCCATTTAATCCTCCAGGATTCTCCAAAACAAAGCAAAGAGTCCCTGGATGCCCAGCAACGAGGCCCAGACCCTGCCGAGCTGTGGGGAGAGAAGGCTTCACTGATGGGATGCGGGGAACACCACCTGAAGCCAGGAGACCAGAGAGGAGATGGAAAACAAGAAAGACTTACATGACTGCTGGATTTCAACTGCACAGATCAGTCTGAGGAGGATGAGACTTCCTCCCAGGCAGGGAGGGAGAAGTGAAGCTAGAATCCGGGTGCTGTAAGGAAGGGATCTGTGTGCTTTGTTTGATTAGCTTCGGCTAATGGCAAAGTACTCTGGGGACATGAGAAGCATCCCAGGGCTGGGAGAGACCTCAGGTAATTAGACCTCTAGCCACCCCTGCTCTAAGCCAAGACCCCACTCTCCTCCCTGGGGGGGGATAGGATACCTCGCTTCTGATCTAGATGGGCTCATCTCTCTCCCACTGTGGGAAAGTAACCAGGCATCTGGGCTCCCAGCCCCTCCCACTCAAACCCACCAGACCCCACCCCCTGCACAGACTTGAAGAACCCAGGTGTCTGGGCTCCGAGGTCCTCCAGTTGCACCCACCAGACTGCAGCCCTGTCCCAGAACAGAGAGAGAACCCAGGTGTCCCGAGTTCCACTCCCCTGGGTCTTATCCCACCCCTCTCTCAACCAGGGCAAAACCCAGGCCTCTGGGGTCCCACAATCCTCCTGCCTTTCCAGTGATTTCTCTGCTCTTTGCCCTAATTTTGCAATGGTGCCAATGCTGCCAGCAGTCCTTCGAGGACCACCCATTTCTCCCTGGGGTAAGGAACGCTCTGTGAGTTTTCCAGCTGCCAAACCCTTGGCTTTGCCCTGGATTAACGCCGTCACTCCTCCCCTGCCCAGAGCCATTGGGCATGGAATCTCCTTACCTCACCGTGGGTCCTGTCTCAGAGCAGCAAGGGAACATCTACACTGCAGGTTGAAGGCAAACAGGGTGACACATTTTGGCAGGCAGCTCATGCTGCTGGGAGGGAGAATTGGGCCAGATGCCTGGGTTCTCCACCTTGAGATTAGCCACGAGAGCACCTTGTTATAGCTGCAGGTTCTGAAGGAAACAAACTGTTGTACTTAGCAGCAAGACTCAACTAGCATCGGGGTGTGCAAAGGGAAAAGGGAACACACAGCTGCACGAGCAACCTTTAGGGGAGACATGGACAATGAAGTACCATAATTTCTCACATATAACATGCCCTAGAATACAGCACCCCCCTTATTCTTGAAAGACAGAATGATGAAACCCGCCTCCCCCATTTTTCCTCGTATTAAAGTAACTCGTATTACTTGTATTTTCCTCACATTAAAACGGCAGCAAGGGGGCCGGGCCTGCTCTCTGTGGATCGCCTGCTCTCTGTGGATCTCAGCATATTTTGCTTTTGGTTTTACCAAGAAAAGGGCAGAAATGGCTCCTACCATATTTCCTGCACATAACTTGCACTGTGATTTCTAACAGCTGGGTTTTTCTTTGGAGAGAGAAACGTGCACTGTAGGTAAGAAAAGATATTAGCTGCTCATCCAAACTGAGGTGTAACAGCCTGTGCCAGGGACAGCCACCTGAGCCCTGCACCCAAGCTGCACTTGGTAGAGAGCTGCCAGTCCCCACCTCCTCCCTAGGATGACAGAGCAAGTTCCTGTTACAGTTAATTAACAGATGCTCATCCATTTGGAGCCAGGTCAAGATGGCAGCTGGTGTGTTATAGGCAAGAAATTATGGTACTTGGGCCCTTTTCCCAATGTGGGGTGGCAGGTCGGGACACCATTTAAAATGGAAGCAGAAACAAATAGAAGTTCATCACAATGAGCTACAACCAGTCTGCCTGGCTGCGAAACAGGAGCTTTGTGACCAGGAGCAGTGAACAGCCGGTAAGACTGAAGAACAAAGGAGAGCTTGATTGGTGGACGTGAGCAGGGCTGAGGAAACACTAAGCGGTGATGAGAGAGTCAACAGGGATTTATTATGGTCCATCTCTCACCAGGTAAGAATGAGGGGTCATGACATGAAAGGAGCAGGTCCATCAGTTTAAAATGAGCACCGGGAAGTCCTTTTCCATCCAGCATGGGATGAACAGGGGAGCTTGTGGCCACCAGATGTGGTGGAAGCTGAGAGTTTGGCTCAGATCCCAAAAGGATTGGATCCATTCTTGGAGGAAAGGGGCATCAGGAACTACTGAGCATGGGAATAGTCGGACAGCCTCTGAATCAGAACATCCTGGACCTTCCCAGCTCCACAGAGAAAAGAGGGGGAGGAGTGCTCGTAGGCCAACAGCATTCACACAGGCATCACCCATGCGGCTGCAGGTGGGCAGGGGTCTCCTGGCTGACGGGAGAGAGTTGAAGGTCATGGGCAACTCAACGCCTTCCCCCAACTCCAGGGGCTGACATCACCAGGAAGACAGATGGCAGCAGAAGGTGGAAGGCACCAATCACATCAACCCCCAAGCTAGAAGCAGCCAGAGTTGGGAGCACATGACCTCCATCCATGCAATAGCATGGTTGTGGTTGCTTTCTTGTGGACCCAGCAGCCCCCATATTCCAGTTGAAGAAGATGGAAACTGTTCTCCCCAGTCTGGGAACGGGCTGTTGGATTCAGCCACTAGGGTCTGGGCAGATGCCAGTTGCTTCTGGCCTCTCCAAAAGGGGCCCAAGAGTTTAATTGACATGGCCCTTACTTGAACTTGATGAAGATCTGAACATCCACCCTTCAATGAACCCCGCCACCAACCACCCACTCCCAGAACCAAAGAGAACCAACAACTCACACAAACTCTCATGGAAAACCACAGCTGAGCTCCCTAGAGGACTCTCTGCCCAGAGCTGGGGTCATCTATCATCTTATCTCCCTGCAAATAACTCCTTGGAGATTTCTCCCCCAGGGGTAGCCATAGCTTAGCCCATGAATTGAGCCCTGCGTGGAGTCAGCCTCAGGTCTCCACCACTTTTGGGTCCCTCTGGACCAAACTCCATTCCTGTCCTGGACACCCCCTTCCTCCATCAGCACAATCATTGTGTTCCTTCCCCCCTTAAGAGCCTCAGTCCACCCCCCAGGACTTTGCAAAGCCAAGAGCAATGAATTCTGAAGCTCCTGGCCCATTTGAAGGCCTGGTGACAGTCCAGAGCTGGATGATCTTGGAGGGGAAGAAGCATCATATTGGGGTGGGATGAACATTACCTGCAGCCAGGAGAGAAGGGAGGAGGCCGAGGGCAAGCAGGACACCCATAACTGCTGGTCTTAGCCAAGCAAATTGGCTGGGATTTATAGGTTAGGTGGAGGATGAGTGTTGTGGGTAGTGTGGCGGCCGAGGGTGGTCTAAGGCTATGGCCAGTAGCCCGGACCGTCAGGTGGGTATTTTCCATGATGGAATAGAGTTAGGCACGGAAGCGTATTGGTTGTATAAAGAAAGCTTTACTTACACTTCCGATGGTCGCAGTGCAGGAAGAAAACTTGCTTGAATTACAGTTGCACACAAACACACAGGGATGAGATCTCTCTTCGAACCGAACCGAGATGAGTCGTCGGTGTACGACTCCACGAGCGCTTAACACGGGGGTACGTCAATATTTCCACGATGACGGGGAGTGGTTAGAGACTGATCAGGTCCCTAAGTCCTCCTCCAAGACACACGCGGAGTTTGCTAGGCTCCACAGCGTGCTTAGAGTTCCCCACGAGGTGGTTGTGGAGTCCTCCAACTTGGGCGGAAACTGCTCTAACCTTTTATACGGCTAGCAAACCAATCGCTAGCCGCCAGGTAGGAATAATTTAGAATTGACCAATAGTGGGACACTAATTTGCATACATGTGGCGGGAAATCTTTGCCCCGGGGTTTTTTCTCTGCAGCTGAGAAATCCACCTGCAAAGAAAGCTCCATGTGGCGGGAAAATTCCAATGTGCCGAGGCACTAAAAATCATTGGGTTGTGACAGGTAGAATCACATTTCTAATTGATTTTGCTGTGGCTGATGTCAGAGCTCCCAGGAGCCATTGGAGGCAGGCGCTATGAGCTCATTCCTTGGTACATCAGTCAAGATGGCTGTCCTTGCCCGCTGCCATGTACTCCTCCAAGCTTAGCCCACAATTCCCCTGCTACAGGTCCCCCCAGCTTGGTGTCTCCACCGTCTTGTATCTCCCCGCCTCTGCGCCTCCTCTTCTGCTGACTTTTGCCAGGTCCCTGAGGCCATGTCCTTCCGTGATGGCCCTGGGTGGTGGGCGCCAGGTGGAATGCAGCAGAACCCCTTGGGTTGTGTTGCCTGGGTTTTCTGGGGGTCTGAGAGCAAAATGTTTCCCTGCTCTCCAACAACCGGAGAGCAGAGCTCGTGTCAGCCGCACCTCTGGGGCATGGAGCCAGGACTTGGCTTCTGTGGCATGAGTAATTCAGGAGCCTGGCCTCGGGAGTCCTGGCCTCCTGCTCTCACCCCACAGACCCCACTTGC
Organism: Alligator sinensis; assembly: GCF_000455745.1. NCBI lineage: Eukaryota > Metazoa > Chordata > Crocodylia > Alligatoridae > Alligator > Alligator sinensis. The sequence goes on from NW_005842742.1 coordinate 251,371, forward strand.
TTCCCCAAACTGGAAATAACACCCAGGTGCCCTGGTTCCCTAATCCCTGCCCCTTCAACTCACTAGACAGCGTTCCTCCCCGAGAGCTGGTAGCTTGCCAAGCTACTGAGCTCTGCACTTTCCCATTGATATCTTGGAGACGCTGCCTTTCTTCTCTGACACACCACTTGGGCCCCAGGGACCTCCCGTGTCACTCTTACCTTAGTGGGCCCAGCTAGCGAGGGCTCAGCTCCCTGCCGGCCCATTAGAAATAGCTTCTGAGACTAGATCCTCCCGGGGCCCAGGCCCTCGGCTCCCAGTTCTAACTTGAATCCAAGTGGATGAATCTCCCATCTCCCTCCCTCCCTTTTTCTTCAGTCTCAGGACCAACCCCCCAGATCTTGCCCCTTTAGTGCCCCCACTGGCCATCTCCTTCCTGCCCCAGGGATTGTGGGGCCTGCCCAGGGATAGTGTCCAGGCTCCCAGACTCCCTTTTCTAGCCACTCCCCTCCCAGAACTGAAGAGAACCCGGGCGTCCAGCCTCCACCCCTCACAGAGCTGGGACGCAGCCCAGGTGTCCCGTGTGCCTTCCCCCACCTTGAAGCTGGATTTTCCACTTATGCACTTGGCTTAGCTCCGGCTGCCTGCTAAGTGCAGCCTCTCTGCCCGGCCCAGGGTTCAAGTCCAACTCTCTATCGTCACTGAGACCTCTGCCGCGAAGCCTGGGAAATCTATTCTAAGCAGGCATTCCCGTGGGAACAAACTTCCCCACTCACAGGCTACATGCAGGGTTTTTTACAGGGGAAAAAAGGAGACAAAGACACAGCTGTAGAGGAGACAGTAGCTGCCGTAATTATTCGCATACCACACACTGCCAGGTGGTATACCTGACGCACTCCCTGTTTAGCCGGCGGGCAGGGGGGCAGGCGGGAGCACCAGTGCCCCACTGCGAGCGCCGGCCAGGAAGCAGGGCCACCAGTAGAAGCGACCACACCGCTTCTGGAAATGGCTGCAAGAGCTCCGGAAGTGGCACTGCTGCTTTTATGGTGAGTGAGATCAGATGCGGGGGACCCTGCTCCCGCCCAGCCAGCGGGATCAGCCGCTGGGGGACCCCCCCCGGTCACTGACTGGTGTCAGGGGGGTACGCAAATGGCTGCAGACGTAACTTTTCTTTCCCCTGCCAGAAACGGCTCTTACCATATTTTCTGCATTTTCTGCCCACTAACATTTTCAAATTTTCCTTTAAAAAAATCAACAATAAAGCACACGCTGTAGGTGAGAAGATACCTCAAGAAACAAGTGAAAAGGAAGAGCTGGCATTTTCCAAGAAGGCCCTAATGAGGTTGAGAACTGGGGGGTTATTGCCTCGTTAGTAGGATGGGCAACTCTGTCTAACCTGGTGGTGGAGAGATCCAGGCTGGTCGTGGAGCCGAAATGCCTGTTTCCCATCACTGATGATGTCTGGGTTGGCCAGAGCCCAGACCAAGGGCCCCAGGGCAGACGTCTCTGGAACCATCTCTTGCTCTGAGGTAGGAAGGGAAATCTCCAGCCTTGGCGGGGCTAGTTCAGACAGGGCCTGTTGCAGGGATGTGACCCCTTGTACCCAATGTTTCTATGGTTCGAACACCACCAGGTGACATTGTTAAGGGTCCTCCAGGCTTTTATTCAACTGCTGTCCTGCAGAGAAGACCCTTGCCCCTCAAAAGTCCCCTCTCAAGAGAAACAGCAGCAGGTGGCAGCCAGAGGGGGTGCCCCCAAGCTGGAGGCAGGCCAAGTGTGGTTCACAGCTCTCCGTGGGGTGCCGGGTAGCACACAGCCCGGGTGAGGGTGTCAAAGATGCCTCTGGCGTATTTGGTGACTCCAACGCGCTTCTGGCAGGCACCAGGGGTGCCACAGCCCGCAGCCGCCTTGGTCAGGGACATGTTACCTAGAAGAGAAGGAGGAATTCCTTCAGGGTGTTGGGAGCCCGGACGCCTGGGTTCGTTCCAGCTCTGAGAGGGCAGTGGGGGTTGACACAGGCATTACCAGCTGACAATGTCCCGGTGAACTCGACGCAGTGGTCCTCGGCCCCAGTGCAGGGTAGCGGCTCCATGCGTTTGCATTGGCCAGCTCCTTCCACATAGCATGATGGGCACAACCGGCCATTGGGGACAGAGCTCACGGATGGCACTAGGGACACATGGGCATAAGAGGTGAGCGGGGCAGGGAGCCTGGACGCCTGGGTTCTTCCCAGGTCTGAGAGGGGAGCGGGGTCTGGGGGGTAGAGTAGGGAGGCCGGCAGCCCAGACACCTAGGTTCTCCCAAAGTCTAAGATGGGAGTGGGGGCTGGAGGACTGGAGCAAGGGGGATTAGGAGCCCAGACACCTGGGTCCTCCCTCCACTCTGGAAGGGGAGTGGGGGTAGGAGGGGTGTGGTTAGAGCAGGGTGGGGGGGCTGGGATCCCAGACACCAGATGAGGTGAGCGGGAGCTGGGGATGAGAGCCAGGAGGGGAACCTGGGAGCCCGGATGCCTGGGTTCCACCTACAGGGCTGCCCTCGATACTCACACTCCACGACCCCCATGTTGCAGCCGTCCTCATGGCAGCAAGTGACATTCGCTCTTACGGTGACGCCGGGCCGGAAGGTGAGACTGAAATGCGTCGTCCTGCAGCTGCCCGGCTCCAGGCAGGACCTGAAGGCTATGAGCAGCGTCCTTCCCTCTAAAGGGGAGGGAGGAGCAGAGTCCATGGAAGCTCTCGGGGATCCCCCAACCACCCCCACAGCCCTCCCCCTCCAGCACTCACCCAGGGTGTAGTGCCCCATGCCGCTCATGCAGGCGTCCTCCCCCGGACCACAGGGCAGCACCGGGCCGGAGCAGGGTCCCCCCAGGCTGAAACACTCCTCACAGCTCAGGCCGGAGCCTGGGGAGGCAGGAGATAGGCTGCTAGAAAAGCCCCTCCCGTGCTTCCCTCCTTGTGCCCCATGGCTCCCTGCTTCTATTCTGGTGCTTCTGCTCCATCAGGGAGTCCTCTGGGGGGTGGGGTTCAAGTTGGGAGGAGAGATGGGTCACATCTGGGGGGCAGGGTGTCTGCCTGGTGCTGGAGTTCACCCATCATCTCTTTTTGTCCTCCCTCGCCACATGCACAGGGAACCCAGGCATCCGGGCTCTGAGCCCTCCCCTCCTGCCCCCCTGCTGTAACCCACCAGACCCCCCCACCCCAGCCCTCTGCCGTGAGCTCAGCACAAGAGGGGTAGACTGTCCGCTCTCCAGCCCGGATGCCTGGCTTCTCTCTGAGGCTCCCGGTTATGACAAGGGTCTGCCGGGTTGGAGCATGCAGGGTTGGGAGCCAGATGCCTAGGTTGTCTGGGAAAGGAGAGGGTCTGGGGGCTTTGAGCAGGGGGGGCTTAGAGGGATGCCTGGGTTTTCTGGGACAGGAGTGGGGTTCAGTGTGGAGGATGTGGGGTCTGGTGGGCTGCAGCAGTAGGGAGCTGGGATCCCAGACTCCTGGGTTTTTTCTCCAGCTCTGAGTGAGCTGGAGAAACAAGGGACTGGTGGGAGCAGGACATGAGGGAGGGGGAAACTGGGAGGTCCTGGGAGTTACTGGGTCCCCAAAGCCCACCCCACACCCCTCCTGCCCACATCAGCCTTTCCCCATCCAGTCCAGCCCCCCTCGCCTCCCAAATAACATGGCTGGATACCCCAGGAGGCCAGACCGCCTGCCAAGTTCAGACCCCCGGAGCTATGGGGGATACAGGGGCCGGAAGGACCAGCAATACCTGGAGCCAGCAGCGTAGCCAGGAGGCCGAGGATGAGTAGGATGTGCATGGTGCTGTACGTGGGCACCGGCGCCCAGGGGGTTTTATACTCTGGGGCTGGGTGGGGCACGCAGCTCTCACCAAACCTAATCCCCCGGGATCAATTCCTGCCGCACCTGGCGCCAGCTCTCCTGGCCCCGGTGCGTCGTTTCTGGCAGGCCTCCCTGCCCCAGCCCAAACCCCATGGCCCTCCCAGAGCTCCCCCATGGGCTCCCAGCCCCACCCTGCTCTCACCCCCTGAGACCCCACTCCCCTCCTCTCCCCTCCCAGGGCTGGAGACAATCCGAGGGTCCAAGCCCCCCCTGCCAGCAGATCTGATCCCCTCTCCTGCCAGGGCAGGTCCCAAGCAGAGTAGAAATCCAGGAACACCTGGTATTCATTACTTAATTAAGAGGCTCAGACCTCCCTGAGCTGGGACTGGAGGCCTCTTGATCAAGGCAGAGGCAGCCTAAAGGAGGGGCTAACAGCCCAGCTGGATACCCACTGGCACCGAAGCCAACCTTTAAGAGGCCTGGGGCCCTTGGGGCCCTTAACAAAGCCAGACCTAAGGAGGCATGGGGCCCAGCCCAAGCCAGCCCTGCTGCCCTAAGGCAGCCAGTCCTAATGAGGCGTGGACAGCCTGAGCTAGCTCAGATTCTGAGGGCTGGGGTTTCCCCAAGGGGCTCCTTTGCATCCCAGCAGCTCGTTAATTGATTCACTGACCAATTGTGCTCCCTAAGAGCTAGCCTAGGAAGCCTGAGGCCACAGGTCGCAGCCACGCCGGACATACTGCGTGGCCCCCAGCCTGGCTTCCTTACCCGTGCGGCTGGCACCCTACCCCACGCCCCTCCAGAGCTGGGGGAACCCAGACGTGGGTCTCACTAGGTCCTAGGGGTACTGAACACAGGAAGTGGGCAGGGGCTGCAGGGGAGGGGCTAAATCCAGAACCAATCAGGGACCCTGATGGGAAATTTGGGGTCCACCCCCAAATGACAGAAGCACCTCTCAGCCCCAGGGCCACCAGGGACCCACTGACAAGCTGGACCCCCATCTCATCTAGGTCCCCACCTGGGCGGAGCCACAAAGAGGTGTGGCCACCATCTTAAAGGCCCAGACACCCAAGTGGAGGAGGGTGCTGGGCTCTCTCCAGGGCTGGGAGGTGTGGCGCCTGGGGGGTGAGAGCAGGGCTGGGGGCTCCGACTCCTGGGTTCTCTCTCCAGCTCTGGGAGGGAAAGGAGGGGAGTCTGGGGAGCGGGGGCAGGGAGCCCCGGTGCCCAAGTCCTATTCCTGAAAGAGGGGTAGGAAGCGCTGCCAGGGGCCTGTTGTTCTTTAATGGCCTGAAATCCATTACAGACTTAACTAAGTGTGCAATTAGAGGGCGAGTGGGGCCCTGCTGCCCTCTGCTGGAGACCCCAGAGCCGTGCCCCACAGCCCCCCACCCCAGAGCCAGCCGCCCCCAGTGCTGGTCTACCTGGAGCTGGGAGAGAACCAGGGCATCCTGGCCTCCTCCCCGCAGGGAGCATGGGAACCCAGGCCCCCCCCACGCTCCCCCACACACGCACGCCCCCAGTCCCTCACTCCCAACCCACAGCCCCCTGCCCCCCCCAACCTGCCCCCCCCCCAACTCCTGACCTGCAGCCCCCTGGACCCAGGCCTTGCACGGCTCCAATCGCCTCCCCAGGCCTGCACTTCTCCCAGAGAACCAGGCATCTCAGCAGGGGGGATCCTGGCATTATGGGGCACGGGAAGGAAGAGGGGTGGGCAGGCAGACAGATGAATAGACAGCTGAATGGATGGACAGACGGATAGAGTTAGACAGACAACAGGCAGGTGGAAACCCCTAGGCGCCCAAGCCTCTCCCAGAGCTGGAGAGAACCCAGGAGGCCGAGGTGGCGCCCAGGGAGGCCAGCCCTGACTGCGACACCACCCCTCCCCGAATGGGCAAGGAACACAGGTGCCGGGGCTCCCAGCCCCCTGCTCTCACCCCCAGACTACTGCCCTCCCAGAGACCCCAGGCATCCTGGATGATGGGCTTCCTTTGAGGGTGCAGCCCCAGTGCCCCTCACTCCCGAACTGCTGCCCCTCAGTCCTGCAAGTGCTCCTCACTCCCGACCAGCAGCCCCCCACCCCGGCACGTTCCCTGGGCAAAGTCCAGCCAGGGCGGGGAGCGGAGCCACCCACTCAAATATTGACCCTCGTGGGGCCTCGCCCTGGGACTCAGGTGGTGGTGGGGAGTGCCGATGCCCCTCATGCCCAAGCCGCGGCCCCCTGCCCTCCAACCCTGCCAGTGACCCTCACTCCTGACCCACAGGCCCCTTTCCCCCCCAGCCCTGCTGGTGCCCTTCACTCCCGACCCTCAGCTCCCTGCCCCACCGATACCTAGCTGGGGGGCGGGGGTTAGGGGTCTCTGCTTTAACCTCCCCTCCCCCCCCGTACCACCATGTCCTACCAGACGGAGATCAT
>NW_005842742.1:257805-259860 GCF_000455745.1 Alligator sinensis
GGGGGGTCTCAGGTGCCCTAGGGGAATGGGGTCCCCTAGGGGCACCTCTGGGTGGGGGGAGGTCTCTGGGTTGGATATCCAAGGCAGGGTTCCCAGAGGTGTGTGCCCCGCTCCCAGGTCTGTGTGGTGCGCTGGTGCCCTGCATCTTGGCCTCCCGGGTCTCGGAGCGCTTTGGCCAGACCTGCCTGCTGCCCTGCTTGCCCGGGGCCCTGGTGGCCCTGCGGACCGGCATCCGTGAGCGTTACCGCATCGAGGTGGGTGCAGGACAGGGGGGCTGCGGGTTGGGAGTGAGGGGCACCGGGGGGAATTGGTGGGGGTGCGGGTCAGGAGTGAAGGACACCGGGGGGGAGGGGATTGGGGGGCACCAGAGGGAGTGGAAGGGGCTGCAGGTTGGGAGTGAGGGGCACCAGACAAGGGTGAAGGGTTGCAGGTCAGGAGTGAGGGGCATGGGGGTTTTGGGAGGGGGCTACAGGTCAGGAGTGAGGGGCACCAAACAGAGGGCTGCGAGTTGGGAGTGGGGGGCAGCGGGGGTGTAGGGGGGCTGCAGGTCGGGAGTGGGGGGCAGCGGGGGTGTAGGGGGGCTGCAGGTCGGGAGTGGGGGGCAGCGGGGGTGTAGGGGGGCTGCAGGTCGGGAGTGGGGGGCAGCGGGGGTGTAGGGGGGCTGCAGGTCGGGAGTGGGGGGCAGCGGGGGTGTAGGGGGGCTGCAGGTCGGGAGTGGGGGGCAGCGGGGGTGTAGGGGGGCTGCAGGTCGGGAGTGGGGGGCAGCGGGGGTGTAGGGGGGCTGCAGGTCGGGAGTGGGGGGCAGCGGGGGTGTAGGGGGGCTGCAGGTCGGGAGTGGGGGGCAGCGGGGGTGTAGGGGGGCTGCAGGTCGGGAGTGGGGGGCAGCGGGGGTGTAGGGGGGCTGCAGGTCGGGAGTGGGGGGCAGCGGGGGTGTAGGGGGGCTGCAGGTCGGGAGTGGGGGGCAGCGGGGGTGTAGGGGGGCTGCAGGTCGGGAGTGGGGGGCAGCGGGGGTGTAGGGGGGCTGCAGGTCGGGAGTGGGGGGCAGCGGGGGTGTAGGGGGGCTGCAGGTCGGGAGTGGGGGGCAGCGGGGGTGTAGGGGGGCTGCAGGTCGGGAGTGGGGGGCAGCGGGGGTGTAGGGGGGCTGCAGGTCGGGAGTGGGGGGCAGCGGGGGTGTAGGGGGGCTGCAGGTCGGGAGTGGGGGGCAGCGGGGGTGTAGGGGGGCTGCAGGTCGGGAGTGGGGGGCAGCGGGGGTGTAGGGGGGCTGCAGGTCGGGAGTGGGGGGCAGCGGGGGTGTAGGGGGGCTGCAGGTCGGGAGTGGGGGGCAGCGGGGGTGTAGGGGGGCTGCAGGTCGGGAGTGGGGGGCAGCGGGGGTGTAGGGGGGCTGCAGGTCGGGAGTGGGGGGCAGCGGGGGTGTAGGGGGGCTGCAGGTCGGGAGTGGGGGGCAGCGGGGGTGTAGGGGGGCTGCAGGTCGGGAGTGGGGGGCAGCGGGGGTGTAGGGGGGCTGCAGGTCGGGAGTGGGGGGCAGCGGGGGTGTAGGGGGGCTGCAGGTCGGGAGTGGGGGGCAGCGGGGGTGTAGGGGGGGCTGCAGGTCGGGCGTGAGGGGCACTAGCTTCCCTCTGCCCCCCAGGGCTCTGTGTGCGACGATTGGCTGGTGATGGTTTGCTGCCTGCCCTGCGGCCTGTGCCAGCTTTCCCGGGAGCAAGACGCCCGGCAGTGACGGGGACGGTCATTTGCATAGATCTGCATGCATGCAAATGAGCTCTACCCCCGCTCCCCGCTGACACCCCAATAAAGAGCTGATTGGAGCCGCGCTGTGGACGGAGCCTTATTTCTCCCCGCTTCAAAGTGGCATCTGTTTGCATATATGCAAATCAATCTGTTAAAGGAGCCCCCGCCCCAGGCTCATAAGGGGGGGGGTGTGGGAGGGGCATGTCCCATCCCAGGAAGCGGGGCGCTGCCGGACTCCATTTCCCAGCATGCTTCGCGCCCCTCGCCTCTGGCTCCCGGCATACCCCGCGCCCCCCACCAGAGCATCGGTTACCCGTTGGCACGCCG
>NW_005842742.1:260901-261855 GCF_000455745.1 Alligator sinensis
GGGCCAGGGCCGGATGCATGGGGCGGGGCTCCGATGCTGGGGGTTGGGGTCCTGATGGGGGCAGTGGAGTCTGATCCGTCCCCTCCGGCCCCCTCAATTCTGGGGGCACAAGCCCAGATCCTGGCGGGTGGAGTGGGATCCTGGTGACCTGGGCCCTGAACCTGCCCCCAGGGGTGGGAGCTGAGGGCGCCTGGATCTCTTATGAGCGCTGGCATGGCAGGCGATCAGGGCAGTGGATCCAGCTCACCTGGGAGCTCTGCCCCCCCACTTACCCTTGTGTCCCCCCCAGCATCACGTCCCCGCTGCTGGTGGTGGCTCTCGCTGTCTTCCTCGGCGCCTGCTACGTCCTGCACGTCCGAGCCCAGCAGGGGCCGCTCGTGGTCCTGGGTGAGGGGGCCCGATCCAGGCCTGATCTTGGGAAGGCAGCAGGGGGAGGGGAGGGGAGCATAGGGCAGGGGCTTGTCCCTCTGGCTGCAGGGGAGAGGGGGCATTGAGCTACCTGGGGAGGGTGGGGATTGGGTCTTTTCCATAGGGCGCGGGCCCAATCTGTGGGCATGGTGGGCTGCCTCTGGTAGTGGGGCTGGTCTGGGGTTAGGGTGGTGCTGGGTACCTCTGACCCTCCCGTTTCAACCCCCCTCCCAGGCCGTGAGCTGAGTGCTGGGCAGCAGTATGCAGTGGCCGGAGGTGTCTCCTTCCCCCTCTTCTGGGTGGCGGGGGCTGGATCCGCTGTCTTCTGGGTTCTGGGTGAGTGAGGGAGCCTCCCCGCTCCAGCTTGCTGGGCAGGCACTGGGCTGTGGGTTGGCAGTGAGGGGCACCGGCAGGACTGTAGTGGGCTGGGGGACTTTGGATTGGGAGTGAGAGGCAACAGCAGGGCTGGGATGGGCAAAGGCTGTGGGTTGGGAGTGGGGGGCACCGGCAGGGCTGTAGAGAGCGGCCAGGGGGATGCGGGTGGAG
>NW_005842742.1:261886-263018 GCF_000455745.1 Alligator sinensis
GGGGGCCCCCCGCCGGGGGGGGGGGTGGGGCACTTCCGGCCCCCCCCCCCGTGCCTGTCCCTGACTCCCCACAGGCGCGACCCTGGTGGTCATTGGCTCTCACGCCGCCTTCTATGAGACCGAGCCGGCCGAGGGCGAAGAGCTGCAGATGGAGCCTGTGTGAATTCCACTCCCAGCGGCCCCTTCTGCCCCCCAAGTCTGCCCCCCTATGTTGGCCTCTCCCCTGTCCCACCAGCTCTTTGGAGCCCCCTTCGCTGCAGCTCTGCCCTCGCTCTCCCAGTAGAGGAACCCAGGCGTCTGGGCCTCCCTACTCCACGGGAGGCCTCTTGATGCTAATAAAGCCCTTTTGAGTGGGAGCTCGTGTCCTGTGTGGAAGGGATGGGGCAGTGTTGGAGCACACACGCCTTGTGCACACGGCACGCCCCGCTCACCTCCCAGCACCATGTGTCTATGATGTGTTTGGAGTTGGAGCAGGGGCTGGGAGCCTGGACACCTGGGTCGTTGTGCAATTCTGCTCCCAGGAACTGAGATCTGGGATCTGAGAACTGGATAGCTGGGTTCTCTCCAGCTATGGGATGGGACTGGGTTGCTGGGGGGTGAGCAACAGGGGCTGGGAGCCCAGACGCCTGGGTGCTCTCCAGCTGTGGGAGGAGGCTGGGGGGATGACTTGGAGTAGGTGGGAGCTAGGAGCCAAGATACCTGGGTTCTCTCCAGCTAGGGGAGGGTACGGGGGGGGGATTGCTTAGGGCAGGTGGGGGCTGGGAGCCTGGACACCTAGGTTCTTCCCTGCTCTGGGGTCTAGGGGATTAGTGTAGAAGGGTCAAGGTTCCCCAATATTTTTTCTGGGAGACAATTTCTTTCCCATGGGCAAACATCCCTGACCCCACTGGCCAGCTTGGCCTCATGACCATGAGCTCTCTTCTCTGGCTTCGGTGTGTTAGGGGGCCTGACACATGGAAGGGGACTCCGTGCTTGGGGTCAAAGACTAGGGGTGGAGGGGGGAGGGGGCATGGTGCATTAGCCCCTCCCCCAGCTTTGATTCTGGCTCCACCCAACTTCGACCAACCACAGCCATGGCATTTCTATCCAGGCAGCTGCAAGAGGCTATTGCTTATGATCACCTACCGCATTC
>NW_005842742.1:263049-263836 GCF_000455745.1 Alligator sinensis
CATTCCATAGGTGTTAAGCCCCCCTCTTTGCTGTTGAATGGTTCTACTCTTCCATCAGTCAGGGAGAGCCCTCCTTTCTCTGGCCATGCACCCCCACCATCTGTGCCAGCCCCCCTGCCAGCTTTTCAATATCCTAGTTCTTTTCCTGTTGGGAATTTCCAGGTGGGGGGTGGAGGTATTGCCCCCGTGTGATGCTAGGAGGCGCCTAGCTACCAGGCACAGGTGGGTGCTAGGATCTCACTGCCTGTGGATTTTGGTCACCAGCTCAGACGTTCCTCTGGGGCATCTGCTCCCGTGAAGACCCATGGGGGCAGGGGTGGGGGATGCTGTGGGCTGTAGGTGAATGGGACCTGCCTGTGTCTATCCCCACGTCCTGGAGTCACAGCTCCCAGCTTGCCCCTGTCTTGGTTTCAGGGTGCAGTGTGGGTACAATGCAGTCCTCAGACACCTGTGTTCTTTACCTGTGCAGCCAGAGTGGGGCTCTCTTGCTCCATGAAGGAACTTGGAGACCTGGGGAGGAAGGATAGAGATGCGGGACTGGATGGCCATCCAGACAGAAGAGTGTGTGAAATAGGTCCCGCTCTGGCCCCCAGGACAGTGCTCAGACCCCTCAGGCCCACCTGGGTCGCCACCAGCCCCCACTCCCCCCCAGAGCTGGAGAGAAACCAGGCATCCGGGCTCCCAGCACTACCTGCTCTCACCCCCCAGACCTCGTATTCCCACTAGAGAACTTGGGTGCCTGGGCTTGTAGCACCCCCCTGCTTTCACCCCCCCCCCGACCTCACTC
>NW_005842742.1:263867-270557 GCF_000455745.1 Alligator sinensis
CCCATTTTCTAATCTCCCCCCAGACATCATTTTCCTCCTAGAGAACCCAGATATCTGGGCTCCCACCTCTCCCATTGTAATCACCCCCAGATCTGGAGATAGGCCCCCTACTTCACCAGACCCCCCACACCCCTTCCCAAAGCCAGGTTGGGACTCAGGAGTTTTGGGTCCCAACCACCCCCAGTTTTCCCCTACTCCCTCTCCAAAGCTGGGGCAAGACCCTGGGGTCCTCCTCCCAGCCCGTTTTGACCTAACCCACACCTCTCCCTGAGCTGGGGAGAACCCAGGAGTTTGGGCTCCTTCCTAGAGCTGGGGGAGAACCCAGACATCCGAGCAACCCTCCCCCCTTGCAATCAGGAGACCCCTCCCAGGGCTGGGCATAGACCCCAGACATCTGGTCTCCTAGTGATACCAATTATATCCCTGCCACTCCCACCATGGCACCCACTAGGCTGGACTCCTGTTGCCTTCCCCACGCCAGAGCCAAGGACCCAGACTTTGGATCCGCTGGGAGAAACCTGTCAGCAAACATTCACCCTTTGCAGAAATGAGAACCTCAGGGTGATGAAGGGAAGTTGCGGGGTGGGGAGGTAGGGACGGTGGCTGGAGGGGGCCATAAAACTTCTGTATGGGCCAAGACTATGGCCAAGCCCCGTGGCCCACCTGACAAGCTACTAGATCCCATGCACCTCCCAGAGCTGGGAAGGAACCCAGGCATCCTAGTGTCTAACCAACCCCCATGGACCCCTCCTCTCTGACCTAGGATGTAACCCAGGTGTCTGGGCTTCCAACCTGCCCCCACAGACTATTCCCAGAGCTGGGATGCAACCCAGTCATCCTGGCTTCACCCTCCCCCATAGAACCCAGCTGTCCTGCCCCTGTAGTGATTTCGCAGCCCCCTGCTTTATCCCACTGGACTCAATGCAGGGCATCTCTCTCTTCCCTCCCCCACCTGACCCCCACCCTTCATGCTCTGGCTGCATCCCCAGGAAGTCACTTTGCTGGCTCCATGCTGGGTGGAGAAAGACACCAGTTGTCTGTAAATACTTCGTATCCATAAATAGCTCCGTGTTGCCTGCAGGTTGGCAAGGCAGGTCTCCCTGCCCATGGTTACACTGGGAGTGGGGACCCAGGGCTGGGTCCCAATGGCTGGCAGAGGGGGGTGGGGGGGAGTTGCACATACTCCATGGGGCACCTCAGGGGTGCCTGGGCACAGGCTGGGTTGACCAAGGCATGGGCTGCACTGGGGGCCATTTGAACCCAGCTAGACCATGCCCCCGTTCAGGAAGAACATGTCTTTCTGCCATGACATGGCCACAGAGGGAGAGTGTGGCAGGTATGGACAGGATGGATAAATAGATGGATGTTGGGACGGGGCACATGGATGGATGGATGGATGGATGGATTTCAGTATGGCCAGATGGAGGAAGGGAAAGAAGGATAGAATGGGGTGCAGGGGGTGGATGGGTGGGTGGATGGAGTGGTATGTATGGTGATGAATGGATAGATAAATACAGAGAGGGGCATCAATTAATAGATAGATGGATGAATGGATGGAGCATATGGGGATAAAGGGAGAGGGTGCATGGATAGAGGGGCGTCAGGGAGAGACAGAGGGGGATGGATAGATGGATGGATGGATGGACAAAGGGTGTGGGGGATGGACAGATGGGTGGATAGATAGATCAATACATGGATGGATGGAGGGGTGTGGATACAGGCATGTGGACATGGGTATGGATAGATGGAGGAAGGAGTGGGTATAAGAGGATGGAAGGAAGGAAGGAAAAGGAGCTATGGAGATGGAAGGAAAGAAGGATGGATGGATGGAGAGATGGAGGGAGTGTAAGGGAATGGATTGAAGATGAGTAGGGGGGTGTTTGGAGATAGATAGATAGATAGATAGATAGATGGGAGAGGCTTTGGGTATAGACCAGGGGTGGGCACAATGCAGCCCATGAGCCAGATGCAGCCTGCCAGGCCATTCTATCTGGCCTGTGGGGCCGCTAAAAAAATTAGAAAATTACTATTTATCTGCCACTGGCTGCCTGTCATGCAGCCCTCAATGGCTTGCCAAAACTCAGTAAGTGGCCCTTCGCCTAAAATAATTGCCTGCCCCTGGTACAGATGGACAGACAGGTATGCACGGGTGGTTGGATGGGGTCTGTGGGTTTGGACAGACAGACGTGCCCGGGAGTGGCTGGAGGGAGGGCTGGCATACATGAACATATGGACACATGGACAGAGAGGCTGTGGGGGTGTAGACAGGCAGACAGGAAGGTGCACATGAGAACCCATGAAGACGGGGGTATACAGGGACAAATCCATGGATAGACAGACAAATGGACCAATGGGCATGGGGCTGGACTGGTGGGTTACCTGCCATACCTGCCACTGGTCAAGGCTAGGCCTCTGGGGACCTGGAACACCCTCTCCCTCCCCAAAACGGGGAGAAGGGGAGCTCTAGTGGGGACCATCTTGCTCCCCTCCCAGCAACCTGAAATTTCCTGTGCCCTGGCCCATGGTGGGTCATAAAAGGAGGAAACTGTGAATGATTAACCAACCCTGGGGAGCCACAGGCAGTGGCAGGTGATAACCTGGGGACAGCAGGGAGGGGTAAGTGGAAAATTTCTTGTGCCTTCTGCGCTGCCCCCATCCTTCCGCCCTGCCCCTGCCACACCCCCAGCCCGGACACCCTCACCCACCTGCTCACCCACACCTATGCACCAGCCAGGATGTCACCCTCCCACCCCCACACACGTGGGTGACGCACCCACCCACCCATTTGCCCTTTGGTCTGTGGGTCTAGCCATTCGTGCACAGGCACAGAGAGCATCTGCCTGTCTATTGAATCCCACACACCCCTTCTGCTCCTCCAGCCAGCCGTTCATCCATCCCTGCACTGCTCTCCTTTGTCCATACAGCCAACACGCACCCATCCACCCACCCATCCAATGCTTGCCTGGCCAGCTGTCCCGCATTGCCCCTCCACCCCTTGGGGCTGCTTCTGGAGGGGCTGGGCCACCGTCATGGCTAAACATCTCAGCCCTCCTCTGGATCTCGTCCATCTGTTTCCTCCCACGCCTCAATGCCCAGGGTTCAAACCTCCCTCCCTTTGGCCCTGGATGACTGGGGAGAGGGGGTTGTCCATGGGTTGGGTTACCCCCATATGCCCCAGGGAGCCTGTGGGAGGAGTGGAGACACCGTACTGGTTTTCCCTGGTACCCTGGATCCCATCCTGGTGGCATCTGTCCACAAGCCCAGGAGGAACTGGCTTACCTAGTGTGAGGGGGAATCTATGTTCTTCTCCATTACTTGTCTTCACACCTCCATCTTGCCGTCTTGGATGCATTCCTCCCTCCTGCCAAAGATGCCAAGTCATAGATCTGCGCCCCCCCGGCCCTGCTTTTGGGTTTAGTCAGCTCCATTCATCTTGCTCTCCAGAGTTCAGCTAGACCATCCAACCCCCCCAGGGCATTCACATGTCTTCAAGGGTCTTCTGCCTACTCTCCGGTATTTTTTCCCATCCTCAAGTCACAGCTGGGCTTGGAGATGCATCCCAGCAAGTGGTTGCATCTCCTGGCTGGCTCTCTCCAAGGGAATCCAGAAGAATTTTGGGGGGAGAGGGTTTCCGTGATTCTTAGGGTTTCCCCTGGCCCCAGAAATGAGTCCCTTGGTGATACACCCATGGAACCACAAATAACTCTTTCAGGCATCATTCAGCTGATGACTGCAGCAGTGAAGGTCTGTTGTTGCCTGGTGGGTGCATTGACTGATATCAGGGCTACTCTTGTCCCAGGCTGAGATTGGGGCCCTGCCAGTACCCATGCTGCCCAGGCCAAGCTCGGGCCTCAAGGAGCTTGCAAGCTAAACAGTCAAAGAGAAGGCAACTCTCCCATTTCACAGATGGGGACATTGAGGGAGAGAAGGCCGTGGCCTGCTCAGGGGCCCATAATGGGACTGGGAATAAAATCCAGAAATGCAGGCTCCCAGCTCCAACCCCTGCAGCCCACCAGACCTCACTGGTGGCCAGACACCTGGGTTCTCTCTCAGCTCTGGGGGCAGTGGGGGTGAGAGGAGTGGGGGGCTGGGAGCCTGGATTCTCTCCCAGATCTGGGAGGGGAGTGGGGACGGTGGGGGTTAGGGGAGTGGGGAGCTGGCAGCCCGGACCCCTGCGTTCTCTCCCAGCTCAAGGAGGGGAATGGGGAGATGGGGGTTACAACAGTTAAGGGTGGGAGCCCGGACGCCTGGGTTACCTCCCAGCTCTGGGAAGGGGGCAGGTCCCAGCCCTGGGAGAGAACCCAGGCATCCTGGTTCCCAGCCCCCACTGCTCTCACTTCCCAGCTCCCACCCCCTTCCCAGAGCTGGGAGACAGTCCAGGTGTCCGGGCTCCCAGCTCCCCACTGCTCTACCCCTCACGCCCGCTGTTCCAAGAACAGCTTGACCTACCCCAGCTATGGTTCCTCAATTCATTTTTATTGCTGTTTTACCTTTGCTGATTTATTATTATTATTATTGCACCAGGGATGGGTGAAAAACATCGTAACATTCAGCACGGGGAACAAGCAGCTCTCTCATGGGCCATTCCAGTTCTGGGGTGTGGTGGAGTGGGGTGCGGTAGCCAACAACCCAGGGAACTGCTGCAAGGGTTAGACAGCATGTGGTCTCCATACCTTGGGAGACCCTTGGCTGGGAGATTTTCCAGCCAACCCCTGGAGAATGGCAAGGGGTCAAGACTCTGGGTGGGAAGGGAGTGCCCAATGAGGTGCCTTTCTCAGGCTGGGAGGGAATTTCAGGTCTGGACCCGAGAGGCATAAAGATGCCCTCTGTAGACACCCGGGTTCCACTCCTCCAGCAGCGTCAGACCAGAGCCAGGTTTTGAATCTGTGTCTTCCATGTTACAGGGGAGACTTGGCCCCAGCAAGTTGTTGGTCATTTATGGGAGAGTTCTTCCTTCCTTCCCACTTGTTTGTTCCTTCTTTCCTTCATTTTGTTCATTTGATCCATAGCTTCTTTCTTTCATTCATTCCTCTGTTCCCCTAATTCATTTCTTTTGTCTGTCTGTCTGTCTGTCTGTCACTCTCATTTATTTCCAGCCTTCCTCTCTTTTCTTCATTGGTTCCTTCATCTTCTTTCCCTCACTCCCTCATTTCTTTTTTTCATTCATTCCTTTGCTCCTTTGTTTCTCCCTTTCATTGGTTCTTCCTTCTTTCTGTTTCTCTTTTTGGTGATGCTTGGTCAAAGCTCTTGACCTTGTCCTCCCTACTTAACTATCCATCCATCCACCCACCCTGGTGGAAACCTGTGGCCATTTTTTTCAAACTAGAAATCTCCCCAAAGATTTTAGGGACAGAAGTGGTCTCTGTCCTGGTTTTCCCCAGGTAGAGTGAGAAACAAGGCAGCCCAGCCCTTTGGCACGGGTAGGAGTACTGCCATATTGGCCAGCGCAGTGCAGGAATAAAGTAAATTCACCAACAAGTCACCGACGGCAGATGCAACATCACAATATCCAGCCTTAGAGTCTCACAAGCACATTCAACTATGTCCTGGCCCCCCACAAAAAAAGTAGATCCAATGTGATGCAGGCCATCCATCTCCAGCCAGTTTTTCCCCTCTAAGTTTTGGGATAACAGGCCATGGGATGAATGGGTTTCTCTAGCAGGTGATTTCACATTGTGGAGAGGCTGTGATCTAGGAATACCGGTGTGGGAGGGCAGGTGGTTGCTCTGGGTTCATCCCACCTAAGTCAACAACAAGAGAGAATCCAAACAAGCCGGCTCGAGCAATGCTTGCACTTTGCCCCCTGGTCGTGCCAGTTGCCAGGTATCTGGGGCGGCTCATTTAACCCCCTTCTCTGTGTGCTGGTAACAAGATCCCTTAGGCTTCCTTCATCTTGGTTGTTGTGAGTCCACCAAGGATTGACATGCATCTCAGTGCAGAGTGGGGCATAGAGAGGTGCTCACAACAGCCATATGAAGTCTCAGGTCACTACCAAATACTGGGGTTACCTCTAGAAATGGGTTGCAGCTACCAGGAGAGTTGTGGACAAAGAGGTCCAGAAACTAAGCCTGAGTTCCCATCACACCAGGTGCTGCCCAGACCCCACCCCCCTGGGCTGAGATTGGGGTCCCAGTTCACCAAGACCCCACCAACTGCGGTCCTTGATTGGCAAAGACCTGAGATGAACCTGGGGCCTCTCTCTTGGCAGGAACTGCCTAGATCCCAACTGAAATCAGGGCCCTGTCATGTCAGACCTCACCTGCTCAGAGATCGGGACCCCCATCCAGCCTGGCACGAGGACACAGCCCCTTGAAATCTCACACCCTAACCAGACAAAGGACTGAGAGAAAAAAAAACAGGTCACAGCCAAGGTTAGGCAGGAGGTTGGCAGCAGAACAGATGGGTGGGACCAGGCCTCCTATCCAGGAAAATGATCCATTAATGACCTTCTTCCTGTTCTCTCTTTTTATGGCCCACAGCATCTTCTGAGGAATTTGCTTCCCACAGGGCTCATTCAGGAGGGTGGGGCCAGTCATCATTGCATCACATGAACCAGCTTTTTCCTGACAAAAACCTCATCATTGACCTTGAATGAAGGAACACTCCCTTAGGCTGGAACGGGATGGGCCAAGTGCTTTGCGGATGTCGGAAAAACTATAGCAAAACCAGGAAGGGGGTGGGGGTGGGGGT
>NW_005842742.1:270567-324594 GCF_000455745.1 Alligator sinensis
GGGGGGGTGGGAGTGGGGGTCGGGGAAGATGCCCAAAACCTGTCTTGTGTTTTCAGAGAATAAGGTCATTTATCTCAGTGTGACATCACCAGAAAGCTATCCGAGGCATTATTTATCTATCCATTCATCCATCCCCCTGCCCCAGCCCCTCCATCCATTCACCTGCTCCCACTTTCCAGCTAGCAATCCATACACCTAACACCATACAGTACATCCATCTATCCATCCATCTGTAACAAGTGGGCCCGCCCACTTGTGTCAGGGCTAACCACCCGCCTACCTCACCTGCCATGCCTTTGATGATACTAATTGGAAGATGTTAACCAGGTGGGAGGCTGCCCATTTACTTGCCCTGATGCCAAGGGCCTATATACATGGCTCTGAACCTCTGCTTATACCGTGTCCCATGCCTCGCAGATGGCATCCATGGCCTAACATTCGGCCTAACACTCGGCCTCTAATCGTGTGCCCTCACACTGGAACCCTCACTCCAGTGCCTTCTGTTGGGACTCTCACTCCCATGCCCCCATACTGGGCTCACAATCCCTGTGCCCTCACACTGGGCTCTCAATCTCACTCTCTCAGGGCTCCCAGCCCCTCCCTTTGCCTCGGGCTCCCTGCCCGGTTTGGGACCCTCTTGGTTCCCTAATGCTCCTACACTGGGGCCTCATTCCCTGCCCAACACTGGGCCTCAGTCCCCTTGCCCAACACTGGGCCTCATCCCACCCCCCTGGAGCCTCACACCCAGCTGCCTTAGTGTGCCTCAGACCTTGCTGTTGACCTGGGCTGTCTCTGGCCCCTTCATCTGACCAGGCTCCACACAGCAACCTGGACCCTTGCCTTGTCTTTGGGGTGTGCTCCCCTAGCCTTTCCCCTCCATGGGATAACCCACAAGGCAGCTGGGGCTGAGGCTTTCTGGTGCCCCATACTCACCCTTCACTGGGGAGGCACAGGTGTGGCATGTCCTGGAGACTGCCCCACCACCAGCAGTCCCACCACACCATCCAGCCCCAGCAAGGTGGAGTTTTAAGTCATGCCCAAGGACCAGGAGTCATGCCCCAGGACCAGGAACCTCCAGCCACACCCACTGTGTCTGCCCTGTACTTCCCAGATGTTATAAGCAGCAGCTCCAGCCAGGTGATGCTCTCTCTCCAGCTGCTGGCAGCAAACTGCTGGCTCCACTGTTCAGAACCCTGTTCTTAGAATAGACAGCTGGGCCCTATTCCCAATCAGGCAATTGTGCCTGAGTGGGAGTGCAGCCACCTGCAAGCTGCTCTGCTGCTTGCCCATGCTGCTTTGAGTAACAGAGCCATGCTGCAGAGCCATGCTGCTTTGAGTAACTTGTGCTCTGTTACACCATACATCCACCACCTTGCTTACTTATCTACCCACCCACCCACCCATATAGTTCGTCCGTTCTTCCATCTGTCCGTCCATTCATCCCCATTCAGCCTGCTTGTCTTCTACATATACCCATCCATCTATACACCCACCCACCCATCCCAGTGCAGCCCCTTCTTCTGTTCCTTACACCATTCCATTCATTTTTGCTTCCAGTCTACCCTTTTCAATACTTTGATTATGGGAAAAGCCAGTGGCTGGGGTCCTGCTGACAGGTTCCCTGAAGACATGTCCTGTCCTGGATAACTGTGATGCAGGTCTGTTTGGGGTGGGTGGAGGGAGGATGTTGCTAGCAGCTGGGGTATTTCCTTGCAGTCCTTCCCTCTCGAAGGATGGCCTGTTACGGAAACACAACTTCCCCTTGGAACCACTGGAGAATAAGCAAAGATCTTTTGCAGAGGTGAGTTGTTTGAATGCTGTTTATGACCACCTGGATTGCACAGTAGAACAGTGATGTGCTAGAAAAGAAAAACAAAAACCACAACACAACACAACCCCCTTCTCCCAGACTCCTGAACCTGCATCAGTGACTTTCCCCTCCCATTCAAGACTGGCTTACAAGCCTTCAGGTCTGCTACCATACTGCTACTGTACTGGCTTACAAGCCTTCAGTAGCTACCTACTGGTGTCAGCAGTGGGATACTGACATGAAATATGAGTACATGGGCCCCCTCTATGGAGTCTAGCCACAATACGTTTCTCCCTCCCTTCTTTCTCTCTTTCTTTTTTCCACCCCAATTCCCTGATATACTTTATTTATTCACATACTACACACATTTTCTCTGAAAACCAGCAATTGAAAATTGGGCTGTGACTCTTAAATGAGGGAACTATTCACAAGAGGTTGATTAAAAGGAAAAAAAATCTTTTCCCTCTCCTCCCCGCCTTCATTTTGCCTTCTCAAAACAAAGTGATGGTCTTATTTAGGGGTGTCTCATATGCGAATCAATATAGGACCTTGTCTGTGCCTAAAGGGGCTTCAGAATGGGCCTGCCACTATGTAGATTGCACTAAGTTAGATTTCCAGGGGAAACAAGATTATCCTTATAAGGAATTATTTGTGGAAACTCCCTGTACCTGCTCAATGGAAACTGGGCACCAGCAAAAAGTCTGCACAAGTGAATTCTGGGTTAATTTAATAGATTTCATAGATTTCATAGACATTAGGTCTGGAAGGGACCTCGGAAGATCATTGAGTCCAGCCCCCGGCCCGAAGGGCAGGAAGTCAGCTGGGGTCATAGGATCCCAGCAAGATAAGCATCCAATTTTCTCTTGAAGGTGTTCAATGAAGGCGCTTGAACCACCTCCGATGGCAGGCTGTTCCAGACCTTGGGGGCTCGGACAGTAAAGAAATTCTTCCTTATGTCCAGCCTGAAATGGTCTTGCAGTAGTTTATAACTGTTCGGCCTTGTCATCCCTTGGGGCGCTCTGGTGAACAATTGTTCCCCCAGATCCTGGTGAGCACCCCTGATGAACTTAGAGGTGGCCACCAGATCACCCCTGAGCCTGCGCTTTTCCAGGCTAAAGAGCCCCAGGGCTCTCAGCCTGTCATCGTAGGGTCTGCTTCCCTGACCTCTGATCATGCGCGTGGCTCTTCTCTGCACTCTCTCAAGCCTCTCCACATCCTGTTTGAATTGTGGAGCCCAAAACTGGACGCAGTACTCCAGCTGCGGCCTCACCAAGGCCGAGTACAAGGGGAGAATGACGTCCTGGGATTTGCTTGAGAAGCATCTCTGGATGCAAGCCAGCGTAGAAGCATCTCTGGATGCAAGCCAGCGTTTTGTTTGTTTTTTTAGCCACAGCATCACATTGCAGGCTCATGTTCATCTTGTGGCCAACGATGACCCCCAAATTCATTTAATCTGTAGTGCTAGCCAGTGTAGCACTGCTGAGCCTATAAGGATGCTGCAGGTTTTTCCTCCCAAGGTGGAAAACCTTGCATTTTTTGGTGTTAAACACCATCAGGTTCTCATCCGCCCATTTCCTGAGCCTGTCAAGGTCAGTCTAGATCATCCTCCTGTCCTCAGGTGTGGATGCTTTACCCCAGAGTTTGGTGTCATCAGTGAACTTGGCCAGTCCGCTTCTGACACCAATGTCCACATCATTAATGAAGATGGTGAACAATATGGGTCCAAGGACAGAGCCTTGGGGGACCCCACTGGTCACAGGGCACCACAACAATTGACTTCCATCAACCACCACCCTCTGGGTCCGACCACGGAGCCAGTTTTGCCAAGAGGTGATCATGGGATACTACATCAAAGGCTTTTTTGAAGTCTAGATATACAACATCAGTCTCCTCTCCCTGTGATAGGTCACTTGGTCATAGAAGGAAATGAGATTGGTCAAGTAGGACCTACCTGCAACAAACCCGTGCTGGCTATCTCTCATGTTGTTGTCATCGGCCAGTCCGTTAAGAATGGACTCTCTGATTATTTTTTCTAAGACCTTCCCTGGGAGAGAGGTCAGGCTGATGGGCCTGTAGTTTTCTGGATCCACTTTCCTCCCTTTTTTGAAGATAGGCACCACATTGGCCCTCTTCCAATCTTCGGGCACTTCACCAGAGCGCCAAGAGCTCTCAGAGATCCCTGCCAGGGGCTGGGCTATGATGCTTGCCAGCTCCTTGAGTACCCGGAGGTGTAACCAGTCAGGGCCAGCTGACTTGAAGGCGTCCAGCCTCTCGAGGTGTTCCTTCATGAGGTCAGCTTCGATGGAGGGCAGGGGATCTCCTTTACCTGGGCCTCCCTGACCCACAGTGGGCAGGGGTGTCCCATGGGACTGGTGAAAAACTGATGCAAAGTACCCATTTAGCACATTTGCTTTTTCATGGGTATTGGTTGTCACTTGTCCCATCTGGTTTTGCAGGGGTCCAATGTTGCCCTTGCTTTTCCTCTGGCTCCCCACCTGTCTAAAAAAGGACTTTTTATTGTCCTTGATACTTGTAGCTAGTTGGAGTTCAGTTGCAGCCTTGGCTTTTCTGGTTCGCTTCCTGCAGGTCCGGACCATTGCAGAATATTTATTGGCTTCATCAATATTTCCATGTCCTCCTGCCCTGTCCCATTGCAAAATCTCACCTCATTAGAGAAATTGTGACACCTGTGCTGATTTCCATGATGCTTGACAATAAATCCTGCCCCTTCCCAGAATAGAAACTAATACTATCTTCACAATGCA
This sequence comes from Alligator sinensis, assembly GCF_000455745.1. Classification (NCBI taxonomy): domain Eukaryota; kingdom Metazoa; phylum Chordata; order Crocodylia; family Alligatoridae; genus Alligator; species Alligator sinensis. Next base: position 275,143 of record NW_005842742.1, read on the forward strand.
AAGTTCATGGCCTCCTGAAGTTTCATTCGATTTTCTTGGTGGTTATGAAGCGGAAGACAAAGCAGGCATTGAAGCTTTTGACGATTGGTCACCTGACCCATAATGGAGTGTGATAAATCACCACTGAAGACAGGGCGAAGATTTACTCCTGTTAGGTTATTCTCCCACCTTGGGTTAGAGGGGCAGAGCCAGGTCTATGGGCCACTCACTAAGGAGTGGTGGGGTAAGGGAATCCAGACCTTTGGGCTCTTAATCAGTTCTGGGAGGGCAATCGGGTCTGATGGGTTACAGCTGGAAGGGCTGGGAACAAAGACTCCTAACTAGACCCCAGGGAGAGCTGGGAACTGACCCCCAATCTTCTGTCCCCTTGGGGGTGCCTCAATATACCAGTGGGTCAAGATCCTTAGAAAGCATACCAGTGACACCAGCTCCTCAGGTGGAGGCCTATTTTAAATCCCATTGAGGGTGAGAGGGGAGTTGACTAACTGTGGAGTGGGACCAAGAGACTTCCCCTTGGGAGGGGGAGATGGAGGCCATCAGGTCCAGATGGGTTGGGGACAGGGGAAGAGGGGCACAATGCATGGAAAGCTAGAGGAATGGTGATTAAAGTGGCTCCAGCCATCTCAAGGAACAACGAGCAGTAGGGCCGTGAGAAATGTCACCGGCTGTTTTGTTTCGATGCTGTTTCGATATCGAGCTCAAAACAGTGACATCAAAACTAAATGAACGGCTTTGAAACAGCCTTGAAACCAAACGAGGGCAACGGAAACATTTCGAAAGTTTCAAAACATTTTGAGTTTCAAAGCTGAAGCTGGGCTTGCCTGCAGGGAAACAGAAAGGAAGTGGGGGGGAAGAGGGGGAAGGACTGCTCTCGTATTGTATTGACGGTGACTGTTTGTTTGGCCGCCTGAGATGCTGCTGACGCTACCGTGCTGCTTACTAAGTTATGACCTGTTGTCATGTAAAGTGGTGGACTGGGATGAGGCTGTAAGGGAGGAGGAGACCTCACTGCCGTGCCATGTAGAGGCCCCAGCGCCAGGGCGGGCATGCCTTAACACACACAGTCAGACATCACGAGTTTGGCTTGTCAGCAGCCTGAGGTGCAGTTTCCCAGAAACCCCTGCACCTACCTCTTTGAAACCTGGCAGGCTTCATGGTCTCAGCAGGGACCAGCATGCCTGCACTTTTCACCCCCCTGTGCCTTATTAGCGCACACATGTGACATGAGCTTTGCTTTCAAGACTTTGAGGTAGTTTCCCAGAAACCCCTACACCTATCTCCTTGAAATGTGGCAGGCTTTATGGCCTCAGCAGGGGCTACTATAGCTGCAGTTTTCATCCAAATCTGCCCCAAAATGACACTGACTGTTATAGGCAGTTTTGTGCTTCCCCATTATAGCCTCTGGGTGAAATGCCAAAACAGCACTGAAATAGTGAAACAGTTTTGATGAAATGAAATGGATCAGTGCTTTCAAAATTAAATTAAGTGAAACTTGAAACAAAACACTGTGTCATAGAAAGAGAGAAACAAAGAAGTCAAAATGAAACTGCTGTTTCACACAGCCCTAATGAGCATAGTAGTTAACTGTGGCCAACTATCCACTACTTTCTAGCATGGCCTTAGAGAACTCTAGTATATTAGGGAGGCATGATTTTTTTTTTTTACAAAAGCCATGTGAACTCTTCCCGGAGAAATCAGATGATGCCAAACTGGGAGGGGCTGAAAACCCTTTGGAGGATAGGAGCCGAATCCAGGTGGATCTTGATAGGTGGGAGAGCTGAGCCAGAGACAACAGGGTGAAGTCCAGCAGAGACCAGTGCAATAGGTTATGCATAGGGAAGAAGAATCAAAAGCACAAATGCAGCATGGGAGATGACTGGCTGCATGGTAGATCACTGAGAAAGATCTGGCAGATCCCAGGCTCAACATGAATCCTTGTGGCCAATCGCGCGGACCAGGGGGGTCCTCTGCAGCCAGTAGTACTCACCTAGAAGTGGCTGCTTCATCCGGCGCTCCCACTTCCCAGCTGGTGCTTTGCAGGGAGGGCACCGGTGCTCCCGCCTGCCCCCCTGCCCCTCGCCTCAGGGAGTGTGGCCTGAAAGGAGGTCCACCAGCACCCCCGTGCACCCCCTACGCATCGCCACTGATCTGCAGCGTGATGCTGTGCAGCTTTAGGCTGCAGGTAAAGGAGAATCGTAGAAAATGAGGGTTGGGAGGGACCTCAGGAGGTTACATCTAGGCCAACCCCCTCCTTAAAGCAGGGCCAGCCTCAACTACATCATCCCAGCCAAGGCTCTGTCTAGTAGGGTCTTCAAAACCTCCAAGGATGGTGATTCAACCACCTCTCTGTGGAGCCTGTCCCAGTGCTTCACTAACCTCCTTGTGAGAAAGTTTTTCCTAATATCTAAACTCAACTTCCCCTGCTGCAGCTGGAGGAGCCCATTGCTCCTTGTTCTGTCATCTGCCCCCACTGAGAACAGTCCAGCTCCGCCCTCCTTGCAACCCACCTGCAGGGAGTTCATAGCATCATAGAAAGTTAGGGTTGGAAGGGATCTCAGGAGGTCATCTAGTCCAACCCCCATAGAGCTGAAGGCTTTTATTAAATCCCCCTCAGTCTTCTCTTCTCCAGACTAAATCAGCCCCGTTCCACCAGCCTCCCCTCACAAGTCATGTGACCTCAGCCCCTGAACCAGTTTTGTTGCCCTCTGGTGGACTCTCTCCAATGTGTCCACATCCTTTCTGCAGTGGGCTGTCCAAAACTGGACACAGGACTCCAGAAGTGGCCTCCCCGGCGCCAAATAGAGGGGAAGGATCATTTCCCTTGATCTGCTGACAACACTCCTACCAATGCAGCCCAGGGTGCCCTTAGCTTTCTGCACAACAAGGGCACACCGCTGGCTTCTGTTCAGCTTCTTGCCCCCCCAAGCGCCTTTTCTATCTAGGATGGGAGGGGAATCGGGGGGGTTAGAGTTGGAAGGGCTGGGATCTTTGACACCTGGGTTCTTGCCACGGGTAAAACCTTGGTGACAGATTCTAGGTTGGCACAAACCAGCAATGACATTAATGGAGCCAGTGAGGCTCACCCTGACTTATATCACCTGGAGGCTTGGATCACTTCCTCCATTCCTTCAGCCCTTTGCACCTTGCTCTTATGGACATATACACCAGATCAAAACCTGTCCTGCAAGGCCATCACCACATTCCATATCAAATTTGGGCCTGTTGAAGTGTCCACCCATGGATCAATGAACAGGAAAGAATGAGCCTTATTATTTCCCGCCTCAAGACCAAGGGCAGAATGTTTTCTTGCTTTCACTGATAAGTGATCTTTTCCCTATAACACATTCAACAACATGACACCTTGCCTCATTGCTTTTAATTACTCTATGTGCACACGGCTCTGAAACAACATGGTGTATTTTATGACCAGGAAGAGGTGAACTCCGTACCTGCCCCAATTGAATCATGGCTAAATAATGAATAGGACCTTTTCCCCATACCAGAGTCTATAAATGTTCACCCTGTGAGAATGCCGATGGATCAATTTCTGTTTCGCAAGCTGTTTTTGAAATGATGGAAGGACTGAGTCAGGCTCAAATCAGAAAAAGGAAAGGTGGAGAACTTCCTTTCCGATGAAAGTGAAAAATGTTTCCCTCCTTATTTCCACAGAATCCTAGGAAGGCTGGAGTGTGATATTTAGTCCAACCCCCTGCTCAAAGAGGGATCATAGAGTCATAGAGAATGAGGGTTGGAAGGGAGCTCAGGAGGTCACATCTAGTCCAACCCCCTGCTCAAAGCAGGACCAGCCCCAGCTAGATCGTCCCAATCAAGGCTTTGCCCTCCTCGGTCTTCAAAACCTCAACTTAAAAACTGATCTGACCTGGGGGCAGAAAGGATCACCCCTGACTAAATCAGCCTAGCCAAGGGTTTAACTAATCTGCCACTCAAAACATCCAACGATGGAGATAGTACCAAAGAGTCAAACAAAATCTGACTGTTGGGGGTCACAGGCAGAATTCATTTAGGCTGGACGCTGTATATTTGCCAACCCAAATGGACCTCTTTTTTGGACCTCTCTCATATTCCACCACCCCAGAGCTCCTGATGAGAAACGAACCCTACAATATTCCAGAGGCAGAAGGCAGGGCAAGGTGGACCCTTGGACACTAACTGGAGATGTCTTGCCACAAGGGAGATTTGGGCAGTGCCCACGCCTTTGCACAGGAAAGGCAGCAAATCCATGAGGTTAAAATCTCCTTGGATTATTCCAGAAAGGATGACTGAGGACGGTGAAGAACTGCAATGGTCTTTACCCATCTGACCCGAAGGCAAAATTGTCATCTAATGTTTCACAAGATGAAATTCTTTTTGTGCTTAGATTCATAGATTCATAGAGTCAGGAGAGACCTCAGTGGGCCATCTAGTCTGACCCCCTGCCCTGGGCAGGCAAGAAAAGAGTCACCAACCCTGGGGTCATGTGACCCCAGCCAGGTGCCTGTGCAGTCTCCTCTTGAAGACCCCCAAGGATGGGCGAGCACCACCTCCCTTGGGAGCCCCTTCCAGATTCTGGGAACACTGACCGTGAAGAACTTTCTCCTAATGTCCAGCCTAAACCTTCTCTCCAGTAGTTTATGGCCATTGTTCCTTGTCCTTCCAGGGGGTGCCCTGGTGAACAGATCGTCTCCTACTTCTTGTTGCTCTCCCCTTATGAATTTGTACATCGCCACAAGGTCCCCTCTCAGCCTTCTCTTGGAGAGGCTGAAGAGGTTAAGGTCTCTTAACCTTTCCTCATAGGGCCTTCCCTGCAGGCCTCTAATCAGGCGAGTGGCTCTTCTTTGGATCTTCTCCAGGTTGTCCACATCCCGCTTGAACTGTGGCATCCGGAACTGGACACAGTACTCCAGCTGTCGTCTGACCAGTCATGCGTAGAGGGGGAGAATCACTTCTCTGGACCTGCTTGTGAAGCACCTACGGATGCATGACAAGGTGTGATTGGCTCTGCCGACTGCTTCATCACATTGACAACTCATGTTCATCCTGGAGTCAACAGTGACTCCAAGATCTTTTTCTGCCTCAGTGGAGCTGACAAGGTCGCCCCCAGCCTGGAGGTTTGATGGCAGTTTTTCCTCCCTAGATGCAGCACCTTGCACTTGTCCTTATTGAATTGCATCCTGTTGCTCCCTGCCCACTTCCCCAGCCTGACTAGGTTGGCCTGGATCTGGTTCCTCCTCTCCAGGGTGTTAGCTGCATCCCATAATTTTGTGTCGTCCATGAATTTGGACAGCGTGTTTCCCACCCCCTCGTCCAGATCACTGATGCAGATGTTGAACAGCACCAGCCCCAGAACTGAGCCCTGAGGGACTCCACTGCACCCACCTTTCCAGGTTGACACCGACCCATTCACTACCACCCTCTGAGTGTGGCCCTTGAGCCAATTTGCTACCCAGTCTACCGTGTAATCATCCAGGGCAAATCCCCTCAGTTTATTTATAAGGATGTTAGGGGATACCGTGTCAAAGGCCTTCTTGAAGTCCAAATAGATAACATCCACCTCGACTCCTGCATCTAAACATTTGGTGGCCTTGTTGTAAAAGGAAACTAGGTTAATCAGGCAGGACCTGCCTGCTAAAAACCCATGTTGGTTACCCCTCCGCATCACATTAGCCAGCGGGCTCCCACAGATGTGCTCCTTGATAATTTTTTCTAGGATTTTCCCAGGGATAGAGGTAAGGTTGACTGGTCTGTTGTTCTCCGGGTCCTCCTTCCTCCCCTTCTTAAAGATTGGGACGACGTTAGCCCTCTTCCAATCCTAAGGGACCTGACCTGAGCATCATGAGTGCTCATATATCCTTGCCAGTGGATCAGCTATGACCTCTGCTAATTCCTTCATTACCCATGGGTAGAGTCCCTCCAGCCCTGGTGATTTGAATATGTCCAGTCCCTCCAAGTGTCTTTTTACCGTGTCGGCACTGACCATTGGTCAGCTGATGTTCCCTTTATTGGTGTCTGTGATATATGTTGAGGGTTTGTCTAGATTCCCATTTAAGAAGATAGAGGCAAAAAACTCATTGAAGAGCTCTGCCTTGTCCCTGCTATCCATCACTAAGCCCTGCTGCCCATCCTGTATGGGTCCTATGCTACCCTGCACCCTCTTTTTGCCCCCAGTGTACCTAAAGAAGGATTTTTTGTTGTCCTTAATCTCTGACGCTAGCCTGAGCTCTAGAGTTGCCTTGGCCTTCCTGACTGACTCCCTGTAGGTGCAGGCCAAGGAAGTATACTCCTCTTTGCTAGCTACCCCCTGCTTCCACTTCCTGTATGCCGCTTTTTTGCCCTTAAGGTATCTTGGATGCCCCTGGTTAGCCAAAGGGGCTTCCTGGCCCCCTTGCCCCCTTTCCTCTGCCATGGGATTGACTCACTCTGAGCCCAAAGAATGGTTTCCTTGAGGAATGTCCACCCATTCGAACCCTCAACGCACCCAAGTTCTTAGCTCCTAGCACCCTGCTAACCAATCCCCTGAGTCTATTAAAGTCAGCTTTTTTAAAGTTCAGCACCTGTGCCCTGCTGGGTATAAGGCCTGCCCTTCACTGGATAGTGAATTTAATCATTTGGTGATCGCTGTCCCCTAAGTTGCCTTGAATCCGCAGGTCCCCCACCAGGTCATCCCCTGTGGCCAACACCAAGTCGAGCAAGGAATTGCCCTTGGTGGGACACCTTGACTCGTGTGGTAGGTAGAGGTCATGAATACAGGTTAAGAACCTGCGAGAGCGGTTAGATCTAGCTGACTGCTCCTCCCAGCATATGTCTGGGTAGCTAAGGTCCCCCATGACTACCATGTCTCTAGACCTCGCAGCCTCTTCGAGCTGCTTGGAAAATTCCTGGTCTAGCTCGTCGTCCTGGTGCGGCAGCCTGTAGTAGACCCCCCCCACCAGATCCCTTTCACCCTGAGCCCCTTGGATCCTAGCCCACAGAGTCTCTGCTTGACCGCCCTCTGACCCTAATTTGATTAGGGAAGACGTGTACTGTTCCTTGACATAGAGAGCAACTCCCTCACCATTTTTCCCCTACTCTATCTCTCCTATACAACCTATAGCCCTCTATTCCCACCACCCAGCCATGAGAAGAGTCCCACCAGGTTTCAGTTAGTCCCACTAGGTCAAAGTTGTTGCTTGCTAGCAAGAGCTCTAGATCCTCCTGCTTGTTTCCCATGCTTCTGGCATTTGTGTATATACACCTAATTCCCCTGGTGGCTGTCCCTAGTCCCCCCTTAAACTGCTGTTTAATAGGCTCTTTGCTACATATCTGGGCTGGTCTCATGGGTGTCTCTTGGTTCGGTGCTCCGTGGCTCCCTCCATACTCATCCTCCCCTTCCCCCAATGAACCTAGTTTAAATCAGTGGCTGAACTGATTTTGTGTTTAAATCAGTGGCTGAACTGGGTCCTGGACAGACATTCACATACCCTGCATAATTCCCAAGGGTCCATTTAGGCCAACAGCCTGTTCCTGTCTTGCTGGTTCAGCACAGCTTCATCCAAGCCATCCATCCACCCACCCACCCACCTATCCATCCATCCATCCACCCATGACTGGCATGATACTGCCCCCAACCTCAATCAATATCTTGGCCAGTACCTGGCCCAATGAAGACCCCAGTCTCAGTCTGAGGGGGGTCTATCTAGTGCCTGCTATGAGGGGGTCCATGGTCTCAGCATGTGGGATTGATCTCCGCATGTGGAAGCAGTATCCAGACTATCAGCCAGAGCCTTTAACACCAACCCTACAATATTTCTACGCCACTTTTCTTTGGAGACCTCTAGGCCCCTCCTCATCAGAGAAGCACTGAGATATGGCACAGTGATAAGACTATAACTGGGTGCTACCAAGTGATATGGCCTTTGGAGACATGAATTGTGGCATTAAAACCACAGTAACAACTCAATGCAGTAGCAGCCTTGAGATATCAATTGCTAGCTGTAAAAAGGACCAAGGTCCAATTAGTTCCTACTGGTACATCAGTGAGCACAGGGTTAATTGATAACTGCCTGAAATGAGGTCATCTACAATTTTCTATCATTCCTCCTGTAATGAGAAATCCACCCTCTGTAGTTTCCTGGTATGATATATATCAACATGCGTGTATAAAAGAGGTGTGCTTTTAAGACAGCCAGCTACAGGGATTTGAAGCAGAAGGTAAGAACGCTTTCCTCCCCTCCCTCTGCCTTAAAATTACTCTCTATTCTTCGGTAAGTAGCAAATGCCAGCCAATGCATAAATATGGTCTTAAATTGGTACCTTGGGTCACATCCACTCAAAACAGTTGAGAAGTATTGAGTTTTCGCCTTCATCCTCATTAGCATTTTTTACTCTCAACTGGGTTGTTCTTTGGATGTTGTGGTGGAAATCATTCTTCTTCTTCTTCTTTTTTTTCCTTACAACCTGGATAAATCACCTTTTGCCAAGATCAATTTTTTTTGGAAAAATACAATTTTTCCCCCCTGTAAAAAATAGTCCAGGTGCAGGAAGAAGCTCAGCTAAAAGTCTGTTGATTTATCTATCCATGTAACTGTCCTCATCCTTCTCTAGGTCTACCTAGCCATCCGTTCCATACAACCTCTGTCTATCTATCTATCTATCTATCTAGGCATATGTGCATCTTCTTTGCCCATCTGTTCCAAAACCATCATTATCTATGACATTTCTCTCTGAAAAAGAAAATGTTTATTGTCAACTTTCCATTGGGAAATGGAGTGAGGAAATCTGCTTTAAAAAACCACGATAAAAATGTCAGGGAAGAGATTGTAAAAGGTGAAAGAGAAACCCCCCAAACTGAAAACAAAAAAACTGTTTAAGAAAAGATTTTGAAAAAAAACATGAGAGGAAAAAAAGCGCTGATTGTCCCTTTCCATTTTGTCTTGATCAACTCTGTATCAATTGCAAATAGAAGCCAGGGTCTATGCTGGCACCTGCTCTTGATCTGGGCAGTGACCATCTCAACAACAACCCCCAAATTTCAATAGGAAATTTTAGTTGTCTCTATTAATTTGAGATTTTTCCTATTATTTCATAGACTCATAGAATCAAAGAAAATGAGGGTTGGCAGATGCCGGGTTGGGCAGTAGATCACTGAGAAGGATCTGGTGGGCTTGGGGGATCCCAGGCTCAACATGAGTCTGCAGTGTGACGCAGTGCAGTTTTGGGCTGCAAGCAAAGAGGAATCGTAGAATCATAGAAAAGCAGGATTGGGAGGGACCTCAGGAGGTCACATTTAGTTCAACCCCCTGCTCAAAGCAGGACCAGCCCCAACTAGATCATCCCAGCCAAGGCTTTGTCTATCTGGGTCTTCAAAACCTCCAAGGATGGAGATCCCAGAACCTCTCTGGGGAACCTTTTCCAGTGCTTCACTAACCTCTTTGTGAAAAAGTTTTTTTTCCTGATATCCAGCCTGTATTTCCCGTGCTGCAACTGGAGCCCATTGCTCCTTGTTCTGTCATCTGCCCCCACTGAGAACAGTCCATTTCCATCCTCTTTTGGGCCACCCTTCAAGGAGTTAAAAGCTGCTATTCAATCCCCACCCCCCCAGTCTTCTCTTCTCCAGACTAAATCAGCCCAGTTCCCCCAGCCTCTCCTCATAAGTCATATGCCCCAGCCCCCGAACCATTTTTGTTGCCCTCTGCTGGACTTTTGGAAGGTATTTCCCCCAGACCTTTGTGGAACATCCACAGAACAAGGATGTATTGTTCAATTGACCTTTTGAAAGAGGAGATCACATAAACGCCTTTTTTTTTTTAGCATTTTCCAATGTCAAATTTCCATATTGCCAGAAAATGTCATTCTGATTTTTTTTTTTAATAGAAGAGTCCTGGGAAATAATTCCCAGGCACATAATCATTTCTGGGCCAACCGGGAAGGAAACTCAAAAAATCAAAATGGCCAACACGGCTTGCAAAATGGAGCTTGTGAGCTTTCGACGTGCTGCAGCAGAAAATAGTTTGAGTCCAAAAGGGACAGGGGCAGGGCTATGGAAATTGATAGGGAGTTATACAAATCGATGAGATTCAATTAGAGGGATGATAAAAAAAAAATGGCCTTGAAAATTCACAGCAGGTCTGTTAGACCATTTCTACTACAGACCTGACCGTGGATGATCAGGTAGAAAACTCATTCGAGGCCCATCCAGGAGTACGGACTCTGGTACATGTGAAGCTTTTTTAAAGGAGAGCTGAATTTCGGGAGCATCCAACAGTTCTTCTGTTTTACTTGTTATGCTGCCAGCAAGACAAATGTAGCAAAATGGCTGTTATCCCTGGAAGAAGCCATGTTGCAATTTGGAGCAAGTGTTGCTATGTTTGTCATGTCCACAGGTAACAATGCAACAGCTGCTGATCTTTAGAAACACCCACCTTCCAAAATGACTACACCTGAAGCTCTCCACACCCATGGATAACCACTCTATTGTATTTTCTCACATATCATAGGCACCTTTCCCCCAACAATTAGCCATCCAGAATTGACTGGGTGTTTTAAATAAGGAAACCAATTTCTTGGCCATGCTGGGTGTTGGCGCTCCCCAGTCTGAATGCTCCAATGGTATGAAGCGGGAGCAGAGTAAAACCTGTCACTGCTACAGAGCCAACAGTGACAGGTTTAAACCTCTTTGAGCCACTGCCAAATTCAGCCTGGGGGTGGGAGGTGTCAAGCCTGGATGAGTTGTGCTGCAGCATGGCAGACTCTGGAAAAATCGTTTCCCCGTATTCTGCCTTCCTGCAACAGGGTGCACATTTTATGGTATGCAGATAAATACGGTATTACATTTTCCACTGTTGCACCTGGGGTGGCACAGATGCTGAGATGGGATTTGGAGCCAGGTAGCCAGGAGGGCCGATTAAGGGGTAAACTTGAGGTGAAAGGTGCCTTAGTGACTTAGGAGCAAAGACCTGGAATGTGAAAAAGGACATATGCTGCCAACAAAAACATCTTGCAGGGCTAAAACTGCTAACAAAAGACCTATTTTTAGAGCGTCTCTCATGCATGCTGCCAAAAGGTTACATTTCCTCCTTTCCCTAAGAGACCAGTGGCTGGACAGCTCACCTGAGAAACAGGTGACTGGGGTTCAATTCCTCTCCCAAATGTAGGTGAGGGGGTGATTCAAACCAGTATCTCTTACCCCCAAGAAAATTCCCCAACCACCAGGCTTCTTTTGAAGCTGAAGGATGGGAGATATACAGGGGCCAGGAAGAGTGGGTTGGGTGCTCTACTAGGGAGGAGGGAGTGCTGGGTTTTGGACCCATTGGGTGTAATATTCAAGCTGGGACTTTGCCAGGGATAAGGCAGAGGCTGTTGAAAAGGCCATGCCACAGAGTCGTGATTTTCTTTCACAGCTTCCCACCAGACGATACTGCCCAACGTCCCAGAGGAAGAGCCCAGTCCGGCTTGGTACTGTACCCAACATCATGCAGGGTATCTGGGCCCTCCTGCTCCTGTCTGCACTCTTTGGTTTGGCTACAGGCCAAGGTAAGTTTCTATTATCAGTATTATTTAATGAAGGTGTTGCCTTTGGGTGCTCAATCCCTTGGGGTCTGACCTAAATGGCCTCCCAAGGTCCCTTCCAGCCCTACATCTCTGATTCTACAAGTCAATTCCATTGGTTTAGTGGGATCACTTCTGACTTACCTTAGTAACACCCATTGGCTTAACTGGTGTCACTCCCAAGTGTTTTATCCCAACAGTACCCAGTTGGCCCAGCAAAATGCACACACATTACCACTCCCCAACACTGTTCAAAGGGTCCTCAGAAGAGCTTGGAGAGCACAAGCTCTTGGACTGAGTCCTTAGCATAGAGCATGACTGATATGTGTTTCACAGAAAGCAAGATGTGTAGAGACATGGACAGAGAGGTAGAAGGGGGTGGAATAGATCCCTGTCCTGGCTCCTAAGCCCCCTGCTCTAACCTACTGGACCCCACTGCCTGCTCAGGCCTGGGGAGAGGACCAAGGTGTCCTGCATTTCAGGTCAGTGTCAGGAAACCTGTGGGTGTTCATGTGGTTCAAGCATGTGATGGCCACACTGCATCTGTCCCCAGCCACCAGGGGCAGATCCTGGGGGATGGTGGTGGGAGGGAAGTTTCACTCCACTTGAATTCCTGGTCCACCCAACTTTTAAAATCAACTGCCTGAGAGAGACACTGCCATTGCTCTTCAGGCAGCACCGAGGGAGACACTTGATTTCATGGCTTATTATCATCTATTTGATTCCTTTTAAACTCTTCATTCCAGAGGTGTTAATGTCCTCTTTTCCTTTTTTAATGGCCTTTAATGGTTGCAAGACTCAAGCCATCTTTACTTCTGCAAAGGCTGCTGTCTGGTAGCTGTTCCCTAGTAAAGGAGCTCCTGTTTCACAGAAATATTAACACAGGTGGGGAAATGTTAACTCCAGTGAATGTTAGCTCAAATGTGAAAATAATTTTCCATGAAGCATTGGGTGTCCTGTCAAGAGGCGAGAAGGCTTGATATTGGTTCATGAATCTGAAAGAGAGATGTACATTGAACCACAGTGACTGCAGGATGAATGAAACAACATCTCTGGGTTGTTTTTTGCCTAGTGCATTGTGATTTTATATGTAATATGTGATATGGAAAGTTAGCGCATGTTCTGGCTTTGGCAGGTTTTGCATCATGCACCTGTATGCCAGACGGTGGGAATTGTGCATCCGGAAAGCAGATCTGTCAGGCACCAGAAAAGTTCTGCGTTGCTGTGGCATCAAGTGAGTGAGAGGCAGCTTGGGCTGAACTTTCCCACGGCCTGAGCCATGGATGGGGGGTCCTGGGCAAGGAAGTTGGAGGAAGGTGATACCTCATGACCATAAAACGTATCCCCTGTCCATCCCAATACACTATTTACACCTGCTCTATTCGTCCATACATGAACCAATCCTCCTTCCTGCCCTCTGTCCATCCTCATTCCCTTCCTCACCCCTCTCTTTCTACCCCACTATTTAGCCATACCCCACCAGGTCTCTTTCCATCTATTCATATCCATAGACTTGATTCACCTACCCACCCATTCACTCACCCACCTGCCATCTTTTATCAATCAAGGGAGTTGTGGGGTGCCCCATCTCTCCAGGCACCTCTAAACACTGATGAGACTCACTCTAAGAAGCTCCTGTCGCTAGCTCCGAGCTCCTCAGCTCTAGTCCAGAACCCTAATCTATCTTCCTTCTGGTCTTCCCAAGCACCTTACAGGGACTCCAAGGCCTGAGGTGATCCTTAGGGTGGTTTTCTAGACTTCCTGTAGGAAAATGGAATGGCTCCTAGGCCTCCCTGCCTCAAGGCTACCCTGGTGTGCGCTAGGACTTGGTATTCCCAGGTCTCTTCCTGACCATTCTGATCCTGCTCAGGACTCACCCCTTATCCACACCTGGGCGGGATCAAAAGGTTGCCAAGAATGGTGGTAGGACCTTGTCAGTCACCCAGAGGCAAGAACTGGGGAGGGAGATGGGTTAGGAAGAACCCTGACAGTTTGGGGGGAAAATGGCTCTTCTTAGTGCCTCCTTCTCTCACAGAGGACAGCATGCATTATAAGGCCTGCAGCATAAATTGTAAGAACCAGGTTGTGACGATGTCCGTGGGGGATCAAAATCTCCTTCAAGTGACCAACTTCTGCTGCAATGTAACAGACTGCAACCAATACACAGTACCTTTGCCTGGTAAGTATCTTCTCTCATTGTGCCCATCTCTCAGCCTCTGTTTCCACATTTGAGGATGTGCCCTGGTCCCTGCCACCTCCATGAGAAAAGGACTGGTGCTCAATCTTCCCACCCCATGGGTTGAATGAGTGTAATGGGGCTCATCTATGCACTCCAATATGGCCTTGGAGAGACCTTGTGCCTGACCACACTGGCAGATTTCTGGACCTGTGGGGAACCTGGTGGGTTGGATGGGACTTTCAGGCTGGAGGCAAAGCATGCCTGCACTAGATAAATTCACTGGTGATAGATCCATTCATATCTATTATACAAAACAGTTGGGGATGTACCTCTAACCACTGGTGGTGGACACCATGTATCCACTGACATCCCAGAAGGGTCTGACATGGGATTGATTATGCTAGATCATCTCCTGTACCATATTCTCTCTCTCAAAAGCATCCACTTCTGCCACCATCAGAGACGGGATCCAGGGCAAAATGGATTATTGGTCCAACCTGGTATGGCTCTGACGTTAGCCTACTCCATCCTCAGAATTTCCACACACAGAGCTACAGGGGTTTCACTGGAGATCATGCAAACTCTGAATCCGGGATGGGGGCTGCCTCTCTCAACCTCTGTCTTTGTCTTCTTGGGCACACAGCCGCACCTATCAGCAAGTTGAAGAACGGCATACAATGCAATGCCTGCCAAAACCTGACGAATGCGAACTGCAGCACTACAGTCATTGAATGCATGGGCAATGAGGACAAGTGCTTCAAAGCAACAGGAACTGAAAAAAATACAAGTAGGTTGTACTAGCCACACATGGGAGCAGCCTTGTGGGAGGGGCAGTTTGAGGAAGGTGTTGGTTAGCAAGTGAAATCCAGGTTCTTCAGACCCGAGCTGGGACCCTTGATATAGACAAGAGTCCCAGAGCTGGGTAGAACCCAGGTGTCTTGGGTCCCATCTCTAAACCACGAGGTCCCATTCCCATTCCAGAGTTGGGGTTTGAACCCAGGTATCCAGGCTCCCAGCCCCGCTGTCTAACCCACTAAACATCACTTCCCTCCCAGAACTGGGCAAGAACCCAGATGTCCTGACTCCCATCCATCCTCTTCTTTTTCAGAAACAAACTTTGTCCTAATGGGCTGTGCCACATCTAACATAAACGAGCTTGCAGCGAAGGATGTCCTCCCCATCAATGGCAAGCTCTATGAGCTCAGTGAGGCGCCAAGCAATGAGATCATCATACCCACTACCACCACCCCTGCTGCTGTCCCCGCCAGGACCACCAGTGGGGCCAGCCAGCTGCCTGGGAAGGGATCCTTTACACTTCTGCTCTCCAGTGTACCTGCCCTCCTGCTGCTGCTTCAGCTCCTGTCCTGAGCCCCCTGAGATGACCACCTCTGCTGGGAGAGCTAATATCACCTACTTAGAGTACTGGATACTACTTTCCCAGAAAATAAATGGGGAGCTCCATTAGTTCAGTGTCTGGTGGTATGTGGGGGGGAAGGGATGGCAGCTGTGCTGCAGGGGCTGGGGTTGGGGCAGGGACCCATGCAGTGTGTGAAGGGGTTAAATAAAATCTAATCAATAAGTAACATTTAAATAAAACATGACCAAATGAGGGGTGCCATGAGATTCTTTTAAGGGTGCCACAGTATCAGCATGATTTGGGATACAAGCATCCACACACACATCCCAAGATCAAACCCAGGATTTCAAGTAAGAATCCAGAGGGTACAAACCATCCTGATTGGCTGTGGGCTGGTCAAGTTCTTCATAATGCAACAACTACACCATATGCCTTTTGTAATCAAGAAATGAGCAGAAGCAAAGAGTCAGCATTTTCTGAGGGGGGCTTCAAGCCTAATGAGGGGACCCTTGAGTCCAATGAGAGGGGGCCTTGAGTTGGAGGTTGAGAGCCACTGATCCATCCCTTCCACCCTGTTCTGTCCACAGAAACAAGACCGTTTCCATATATCCAGAGGGGTCCTTCCAAAAATTCCCAATTGCGCCACTTGGAATTCCGACCTCAGAACTTGGGGAAAATAAATTCCCTCTGTGGAAGACCTCCAACAGGAAAATCTCCCCCTGGCCACACACTCGCAAATGCTTATCTGTCCCCTCCCCACAGATGCTGGAAGCTGGCAGCCTAGGAAGTCCTAATGTAGATGTTGCACCCTGAATGTAGATGTTGCACTCTTTCACACCCACCAGTGGACCTGTCCTCCATGAATTTGTCCTGCCCATCCTAGAACATAGTTAAATTGTCTGTGTCCATGCACAGCTTAGGGCTGGGCATGTCAGAAGTGAATTCTATGCCCTGTGGAAACAGAACTTCCTTTCACTGGTCTTAAACCTGCTTCCAAATCATATCATTGCCTGTTCCTTGTTTTTGGCCATGGGGAGAGATCACAGAAGCAATGAATGATAGAAAATTAGGGTTCAAAGGGGCCTCAAGAGGTCATCTAGTCCTACCCTTGGTCATCTAATCCAACCCCCTGCTCCAAGCAAGACTATCTCCAAATATATCATCCCAGCCAAGGCTTTGTCTAGCTGGGTCTTCAAAAGCTCTAAGGACAGAGATTCCACCACCTCTCTGAGATGCCAAAGAGTAAATCCATATTTCCTTTCTCCATGCCAGTGGTTTTCAACCTGTGGTCTATTGACCCCTTGGGGTTCATGAAAGATGACAGTTACTAATCAAAAGTACGTGAATACCCACATTTATAATTCAAAGGGGCCTGTGCCTCCATTTGAAAATGTTTAGGGGTCCTCAAATGAAAAAAATGTTGAAAAGGCACTGCTCTATGTCATTGGCTGTCAACCATTTCACACTCAAGACACCTCCTGTTCTCAATGGTGACATGACAGAACAAGGACAAAAGTTCTCAAGTTTCAGCAAAGGAGATTTAGGCTGGATATTAGGAAGAACGTTTCTCACTAGGAGGGTGGTGAAGCACTGGAATGGGTTGCCTAGAGGGGTGGTAGAATCTCAATCCTTGGTGGTTTTGAAGACCTGGACAGACAAAGCCTTGTCTGGGATGATGTAGTTGGGCCTGGTCCTGCTTTGAGCAGGGGATTGGACTAGATGTGACCTCCTGAGGGCCCTTCCCGCCCTCATTGTCTATGATTCTATAAATAGGGGTGGAGGGTGAACACAGAAGAATGGTCAAGCCAACCATACATAAATCAGCTGGATCTCTTGGGAAGCATTTCTGACCTCTATCTTCAGACCTCCTGGAGATGTTATTAATGGTTAATGAGGCAGCATATCCCAGAAACAGCCATTCCCTTTCTCACCCCCACTGCCCAACTCACTGTTTTCTGTCCGAGGTAGGAATCGAGAATGAGGGTCATGAAGGGGTGAGGTGCTCTGGGTGCTTGGGTACCTTTTCCAACAGATGTGGTAACAGCCAAGCAGGGCTCCCTCTACTCAGACATGACTGTATGAACCCCTTGATGCCATCCCAGCTCTGTCCACCACCATGATGCTCCTCCATTTCTGCATCTCTAGGACACAAAATACCATAGTTGCTTATGTACAACACACCCTCAGAATATCACATACCTTGGTTCTGAAAGACAAAATAATGGAGAAAAGATCTTTCCTTGTTTTAAGGAACTGAGTTGTGGCAGCAAGGGATACGGGCCTGCTTATTACTTTCTCCCTGTGGATCACCGCAGGGTTTCCTTTTGCTTTTGCACAGTAAGCAGTAGAAATGGCTCTTACCATATTTCTCACATATAATATGCACTTCAATTTCCTGCAGCTGTATCTTTTGGGGCAAGTGGGCGTTATATGTGAGACTATACAGCATCCTCATCACTAGAATGGTGCTCTTAGCTATCTATGCAAGATCCTGTGGTAAAGAGTTCCATAGGTTAACTACACCAGTTAACTACACTACATCCTGGATTATGGTGTTGGCTATGGCTTCCCTTGGGTAAATTCGAGGTACTTCTTTTGTTCTTTCCTTGTTCAACAAGGTAAATCATGTTTCACAGCCCCCGAATCCTAATTTACTGGAGTTTTAACCCAAATTTCTAAAAATATTGCATATTATCCATGCAAATAATATGCAAATGAGGTGTGGTCCACATAAGACTCTCTCTTAGCTCACAGATACATGGTCTTCCTGAGGTTCCCCCAGAAGTCAAGGGGTCAGTACCTGGTTCTCAAGGATCCAGGCCATGGGAGCTAGTCAGAACCAGAATTCCTTGCTGTATGGAAGAGGCTGAGATAGCACAGTGATGAGAGAATGAACATTGCCTAGGGCCCCTGCATGAGGTCACAGAATCCAGTTAGAAGGCAGCTTCCTCTTATGGGTTCCTTGTGAATCACTGAGCCCATAAATAAACAAGTTAGTGTCCTAATACCTGTTTTTATGTGAAGGTCACCTCCTTCCTTGTCTAATTTATGACCTGCTATATTTATTTCACAACATTGGCCCATCTGATATCCCCTACAGGTTCCCAGGATGTGTCAAATGGGAAATTACTCTCTTGGCTGCTCTTGGAAAGCACTTGTTGTAGAGAACAAGCTGATCGGTGAAGCAAAGCATCTAGTTCTGGTAACATCCAGGCTCCTAATCCCACTGCTCTAGGCCATCAGACCCTACTTCTCTCACAGAGCAGGAGATAAGACCCCGGACACCTGGGTTCTAACTTCCTCACTAATCTACAGACCCCACTCCCTCAAAGACAGAAGTTTGATTGGCTAATGCTCTGATTGTTGACCAGTCATGTCCAAACCTACCCAACCTCTAGCATGACTAAATTCATATCATCATAAAAAGGGGCCAGTTTCCTTCCTCTCATCAGTACCCAGTTTATCAGGACCTGAATAATCTAGGGGGTCTGGGCATGATGGGGACCCATTGTCGTTAGAGCCACACTGATAAAACTAACAACCATTAATGATACTTAATTATCAGGAAGCTAATTCCAGGCCACTTCCCCTTTTCTAGACAATCATATGACTGGCCAAAGTAGATGAACCAACGCTAGGAGAGATTGGGCATTCAGCCGCTGGAAAAGAATTCAGACGGACACTCACTAACTGGATTGAACAGTAAGAGCTCAGTGCGTGGGAGAAGAGGGTCACTTTGCTGGTTAAATTGTCCTTTGTGCTATTTCAGGAGTAGCAATTGATGCTAGAAAAGCAGAAGGGGGTTGGGTCCAACTCTTTTAGTTTCCTGATATTTTAGCTGTGTTTTAGATGTTGAGTGTGTACAAGAGGGGTGGGTGGGGGGAGGGAGAAATAAGGGTTGGACTAGATGACTTCCTGAGGTCCCTTCCAACCCTCATTTTCTATGAAAGGTTGGGGACTTAGCCTCTAGGACTCCAATCATAGCACAGCTAGGCTGGACAGGCCCTTAAAGGGGTCACCTCCAGTCCAACCCCCAGTTCCAAGCTGGATCAACCCTGTCAGAACAAGCTCAGACAAGGGTCTATCCAACCTGTTCATACCCTCCTTACATGGCTTCCAGGCTCCATAGTTAACACCCCACACCTGGGACCTTCCACAGGAGCAGCTGGGGGCCAAGGGCTCTTCCACAGGTCCATCTCTTTGAGGGCAAGAAGGTGTGGGTTCAAATCTCCTCTAGAGACCCCTGAAAAGGCCATGCCCCCCACTGCAGAGGAAAGAGGACCCTCACTCCAGTCCATGCTGATTTGAGTGTGGTGTCAGATTCCTTCCTGATCCCAAATGCAGCACTGGGGCTGACTCTGAGAAGAGGGGAAAGAACTTGTCAGGTCCCATCACAGCCCAGCTCCCAACATTGGCTGCAGCCAATACCCAATGCTGTCGAGCAAGGCAAGAAAGCAACCCTGACCCCCCATAGCAACAGAAAGGGCCAAAATTCCTTCCCAGCCCCAGGGTCACTCCTGATTTCCATCAAGCTGAGTGAAAGGGAGTGATTTGGGACTGAATCCCATCATAACCCTGATGGAAAGGAGGAGAAAATGTACTGGGGGATGGGACTGTTGGAGGTTCTGCTGTTCCCTCTCTTTACAGGTCATGAACCCAGAGATCCAGTCCCCTGCCTGGATGACTCTGCTCCATTTCACCTTCCTGTCTGCCCTCATAGCTTGTGGCCAAGGTGGGTCTCAAGTCTCTGGGCTGGGAGGGCCCTTTTGTCTTTCCCAGTTGTAGGGCTATTGCTGAGATAACAACCCCCACCCCAAGGTAAGCATTGATGGGAGAAGACAAGTCAATTGGTGAATGTTATGGAAACTGAATCCAGCCTCTGCTCTTCTAACTCACGAGATCCCAATCCCCTCCCAGAGCTGGGGATAGAGCCCAGGAGTCCTACCTACCCGCCTCATCCTGTCCTACCCCCATGACCCCACTCCTCTCTCAGAGCTGGGAGAGGACCCAGGCATCCTATCCCCCAACCCCCACCAGGCTCCACACCCCTCTCAGAAATGTCACCCTTGAGTTTCAGCCAGGGCTTAAAATAAAAAAGACATTTTTTATTGCTCCTCCACCCAAGTGCCATAAACAAAGGTAGATGGTTTACGTTAAATAATCTGGCACGTGCAAACCAGTTCAAGGTGCAATTTACATGCCGGAAAGTCCTACATGATGTGAATAGCCAAGTGGCTGCAAAGGTGAAAGGAAGCCCTCCAAGGATGGTCTTGCTAGCCCAGACTCTCCTTGTCTCCATCCCATGGTGATGTAGGAAGTCCAAGGGAGTTTTGTCAGCTGTAGATCAAGGGGTGGCTGTCATTTTCCTATTCCTTACATCAATTAACTAATTGATTGATTGGTTAACTAACTGATTGATTGAATGACAGATTGGGGAACTGAGGCACTAGGGGGAGCTCCTGTGAAGTTGGCCCAAGCCATACAGCACGGGAGTACCTGGGGTAGAACCAGGCACCCGGGCTTTTAGCCTTTCCTTGTTTTAACCCATTAGACCACTCTCCTCTGCCAGAGATGGGCACAGAACCCAGGCATACCACTCCCCCTGCCCCTACAAAGTCTTGGGGATCCAGCTCATCTCCACATAGACCCCACTAGCTCCCAGAGCCTAAAATAAATATCTTCCCCTTGCCTTCTTGCCCTAGGGGCTACTCAGTGCGAGATGTGTCTACCCGGTGGTGTATCCTGCTTTTCCACAAACTGCTCGTCTGCAGCAGAGAGCACCTGCATCATCGTTAATGAAACAAACACGCTTGGTAAGTGGAAAACTGTCTATGAAGACCTGACCAGCTGCCTGGTTCTTTCCTGGTCCCACCGGCAGCTTCCAACTCTTGTTGGGAGGTGTTCGTAGGGACTTTGGAGCTAGCTGGGCCCTTGTAAGGAGAGGGGAGGGTCACAACTAATCCAAACCCTTCCAGTCCAACCCACAACCAGTCCAAACCCCTCCTTCAGGCAGGATCAGCCCTGCTTGAACTAGTGCAGACAAGGGTTTTGTTCAACCTACTCAACAGCCACCCCACACAGCTACCAGGCCCAATGGCTGACACAACCAAGGCACTCCCAGATCAAGAAGGGCACCCTCAACTGCAGAGGAAGGTGACCCACCCTCTTCCCCCAGATCAGTCCATGACATCTGAGCAGTGGGTCAAATCCCTTCCTGATCTCATTGCAGCAATTGGGCTAACCATGACCCAAGGAGCCAGATGCTTGAGACAGGAACCACTAGATTTCTCACTGAATATAGGAAAAATAGCCCCTGTCCAGGACACCTGGGTTCTTTGCCCACCATTAGAAAGGAAGGCTCAGAGACCAGCCACCATCAGAAAACAGCTTCCTTGGAGAAATACCATACTTTTTGCATACAACACCTTCCCCTCCTCCCCGCCACCACTCCCCAAACCAGCATTATACATGAGAAATATGGTAAAACCTGTTTCTTCTTACATGGCTTCTGAGGAGAGGCTAGAGAAGAGAAGACTGGAGGGGGGCAGGGATTTGACAGCAGCCTCCAACCCTCTGAAGGGTGGCTCCAAAGAGGATGGAGCTGCACTGTTCTCAGTGGTGGTGGATGACTGAACAAGGGCCCATGCCCTGAACAAGGACAAGGGCTTAAGCTGCAGCAAGGGAAGTCAAGGTTAGATATTAGGAAGAAACTTTCTCATGAGGAAGGTAGTGAAACACTGGAACAGGTTACCCAGAGAGGTGGTGGGATCTCCATCCTTGGAGGTTTTTAAGACCTGGCAAAACAAACATTTGGCTGGGATGATGTAGTTGGGGCTGGTCCTGCTTTGAGCAGGGGGTTCGACTAGATGTGACCTCCTGAGGTCCCTTCCAACCCTCGTTTTCTATTACTCTAAAATCTGCACACACGGAGAACAGAACAATAAGCAGGTTCATGAAATTAAAGATTGGGAAACTGAAGCCTCAAAAGAAGCTCCTGTGAAGTTGGTCTAAGCCATGCAACAAGAGGTAAGAACCCCAGGCTGCTACCCATCAGTCACAACCAGGAAAGAGGGTTTTTTTTCCTCATTTGGCCTTTCAAAAGCAAGGTGGGCATTTTCTTACTGGTGTGGTACAAGATACTCTGGTTTTCCACAGGAGGTAAGACCCCAGCCACCACCACCTACAAGGACTGCGTGGAGATCTGCCATCCCACCATTGTGACAGTGACAACCAGCTTGGGGCGACAAGTCCGGAGCCACTCAGCTTGCTGCCATACCAGCAACTGCAACAAGGGGATGGTCCTCAGTGGTGGGTACCATGGGCTCAGTAGGAGCCTTCATTCCACCTTTGAAGAGAGTGGGGAGGTGGGGGTGGGGGAGCTCACCTGTATGCTGAGGGCAGGGTCTAGAAGCCAGGATCTGGCTTGGTGAAGTGGAGTCAGGACTCAGAATCGGGGCCCTGGTGGAGCTGAAAGCAGAAGCAAAGGTCAAGGTTAGTTTAGGAGTTCCAAGCAGGCCAGGGGCATGGCATGGTGGTCTGTTGTCCAGACAGCTTGCTGCTGTCTTCTCCAGGTATATAAAGGCCTCTACAGGCAGGACCCACTTCCTGTAGCCCCTAGGGCTGACTCAGCCTACCCCCAGATGTCTTCCAGCTGGGCCAAAGCTCATTCTAGCCTCATATTGCTGCAGATGAGTGTGTAGGGGTGGGTGGCGACTGGCTGTCAAGCATCAAAGATGAGGATCTACCAAGAATCCTAATCCATGGAGCTCACAAAAAGCTAGTACAATAACTAGCTGGTCTAGTTAGTCTATAAGATGCAAATCTACCCAACCTTCAGGAGGTAAGACCATAACGGGTAGTTGCTAGCTCAGGGGCAGGAGATAGTTTCATAGTTGCTAGGGTCAGGAGGGACCTGAACAGATCATCTAGCCTGACCCCCACAGGCAGGAATGAATGTTGGGTTCACAAGACCCCAGACAGGTGATCATCCAACCTCCTCTTGAATTTGCCCAAGGTAGGGGCGAGGACCACTTCCCTGGGAAGGTGGTTCCAGATTTTGGCCACCCTAACTGTGAAATATTGCCTCCTGATCTCCAACCTAAACCTATTCTCCATCAGCTTATTACCATTGTTCCTCATCACCCCAGGTGGTGCTGGGGAGAAAAGGGCTCTGCCTATTTGTTGTTGATCTTCCCTGATGAGCTTGTAGGCAGCCACCGGGTCCCCCCTCAGCCTCCTCTTGCTGAGGCTGTACAGGTTCAGGTCTCTCAGTCTCTCCTCATAGGGCCTGTCCTGCTGCCCTCTCACCAAGTGTGTGGCCCTCCTCTGAACCCTCTCCAGGCTGGCCACATCCCTATTGAAGTCACATAGAGGGGGAGCATCACCTCTCTGGACCGGCTTGAGATGCACCTTTGGATGCATGACAAGGTATGGCTGGCCTTGCTGGCTGCGGTCTGGCATTGGCATGCCAATCACTGTTGCATACCTGCTAGTTCTTAAATATCCCAGAGTGATGTCTCTGGGAGGGCTGTAGGGTCTGGGAGTTAGGGGATAGTAGACCGGGGTGGAATCATGTAGGGAGAACAGGATGGGGAAGGAAGTTGGGACTCCTGGATTCTGTCCCCAGATCTGAGAGGGGAGTGGGGTCTGGTGGGTTAGAAGAGTGTGAGCTGGGTTCCCACATGCCTGGGTTCAATTCCCATAATTTTCAGGTGGCCTGTTCCACCAATCAGCTTGTCCTGTACCATGAATGGGTCCTGACTCCATTTCACCAACCTGGCCTTCGAGATGTGGGGGCGGGACAGGGGCTGTTACCTCAGCTATAGCCCTCCAACTGGGTAAGGGAAAAAAGAGCCCTCCCAGCCCAGAGACTTGAGACCCACCTTGGGCATAGGAAGGTGAAACTGTGGCAGGTATCAAGCCTGGGTCTTTCTGCCCAGCTCGGCACCCCTTTCCAGTCCCTTCTCTCTCCCCCAGTGCCCCCAGCAAGCACCTCCCCAAATGGAGTGGAGTGCCCAGCTTGTGAGGGCTTCAACAGTACCCCGTGTGTGGGTGCCCACATCATCGGCTGCACAGGGCTGGAAGACCAATGCGTCATGATCACCGCAACACCCAGTGGTAACTCAAGCATCTCCTTGGGGAAAAGGGAGGTATGGGACAGGGTGATGGATGGGCACACACTGCCTCTGGTATGAGGCACAAAGGGAAGGTGGCTACCAAAAATGTTGACCAAACCTGAGAGCAAACTTGAACTCTGGGTTTAGCTAATTTTTCCCATGGAAAAAAAAGAAAAAAACTTTTCAGGAAAAAAAAAGCACTTTTAATGCCAAAATGCTCTAACCACGTCCTGCTGAGAGCTGAATCTTTCATGGAGATGCCAGGTTGGTGATGGTCAAATTACAAAATAGTGGGGGGCTCCTATTGGCTATTTCTTTGTCTCCCCCTTTGCAGATGGTGCCGGGAACTTCAGCCTCAGAGGCTGTGCCACCAACAGCACTTGCCATCTAACCAGAAATGACATCTTGAGCTTCGGTGGAAAAATATACAGGCTAAGTGAAGATGCCCAGTGCAAGCATAATGGGGTTCCCAAAGCAACCCCAGCTTTCCCCAGCTTCCTTCTTTATGTGGTCTGGTTGGTTCTCTTAAATTTTTTCTTCTGAGCCACCATGGATCCATGTCATGGCTAGATGCAGTGGCCAACACCTCCATGTGGTTCAAAGGGTCTAGCTTCAGTTTCCTGTTGGCCCATAAATCCTGATTCAATAAAACTGAAAGTTCAATGTCACACCCCCTCCTCAAGTCTCTTTTGCTTGCTGGGAGGGAATGGGACATCCAATCGATTTCCAAGCACTTTCACATCATCACATTCAAAAGCTCAATGTATTTCCTGTGGCTGATCCTGCCTCTTCTTGGTCACTCCAAATGGTTCATGGTGAGTTGGGAAATGAGTCTCTGGTCATGTGACTGGTGCAGGTTGGGAAAAAAACAGAGTTGGAAAGGACCTCAAGAGTTATCTAAGTCCAAGCCTCTGCATAGATGCAGGATTCTCTGTTTTTAAACCACCCCAGAGAGATGACTCTTCTTGGAAACCTCCTGTGAAGTCCTTGTAGCCAAAGGTACCGGAGAAAGTGGACTTCCTTAGGTTTCTGGGCTGCTGTCAGGTCACCAAGAAGTTGAATGAAGAGCTGGGTGGGTGAGACAGAGAGAGTTGGAAACCAGGCAGGCTCATACACACAATCTGAATTGTCATTCTCTATTGGAAAACTTCCTATCAGAGCATTTCTAACTAGCTTTACTCTCTGTTGGTGCATCCAGACATGCATGAACATTTCGTTCCCCGGGGACAAGCAGCACCAATGCACCTTGCGCCACAGCTACTTGTCCCTGGGGAATGCGAGTGCCACGCGTCTTGGCTCACGGCAAATTACCCCGGGGGCAGTAAGGGAGGCTGGGGCCAGCACTGTGCTTTCTCCAGCAGCCTTACCTGGGGTCCTGCAGGTCTCCTGGGGTTGCAGCTGCGGTGATCCTGCTGGGCAGATCCTGGCCAGGAGCTGCAGCACAGCTCTGGGTGGCTCGGCTCTGCTTTTTATCAGTGCACGCTGCCTGAGTGTGTGCTGCTCCTTCCCCCCTGATATTTTTTTGACCCCTGGATATCCAGGGGTCAAAAAAATAAAAAACACAGAGGAAAAAAAATGGAGCAGCGCACACATGGGCAGCACACCCTTGCAGTGCGGAGAACACCAAACTGTGTGGTATGGGGTGCTGCAAACGTGTTTGTGGCACTACATACCACATGACCACAGTCTGGACGTGCCCAGTGTATCTACCTGTCTTTATAAGCAGCAAGCCAACCAGCCAACCAGCCATCCATCCATCCCCATACACCTCATTTTAGCTAGCTAGTAGCTATCTATCCAGATATTGATCCATCATTCTTTCCTCCCTTCATATACATACACCTTTTGCTATCTGTCTATCCTACTGTCTATCCATCCATCCATCCCCAAACACACCTCTTTATCTAGCAGTCTACCTACCCATCCATCCCAATCCAGCCAGCCAGTCCCATACACACCCCTCTAGTTTAGCTGTCTGCTTATCAACTTTCCTTGCCCCCCTCCAACTACCCACACACTGTTGGCACTGGGTTAATGACCCAGATACATTGTTCCAGGTGGACCCAAACCCTCAGACCAACCATGACTTCTCAATTCAATAAAGGGCACATTTTGTTGATACACAGCGATAGAAGATAAGAATAATGCAGGCAAGGTAAACAAAATACACGCCCCTCCAATTCTATATCCATCAGACAGATCATTCCCGCTGTCACAGAGGGAAGGTATGTTTGGCTAGTATGCGAGCTCATCCTGTGGTTCTTTCTTGAATGTCAGATGTCAGCAGTTTGGAGGTTGAGGGCTGAGGCCTGCCCACTCCAATAGGGTGGGTGAGATGGGCTGGTGGTATGTCCTGTGTCCATGGTGGCCTCGGGTTCCCCTTTTAGGGATCCTTTGCTGCTCTAAAATCCCTCCTTTTGTATGCTTTTCCTCCTCTGATAACTCTACATTTCCAGGTATTATTATTTGGTCTTCCTGTTGCCATATACTGTCTGCATTCTGTCCTGTCAGCATATTCCTTTGTTTCCCAAACCCATCACATGCACGCATCTTAATTTGTGCATTTACCAGTGTCTTCATTTGGCCTGTCCACTAAAACTGAAATCCCAAGGGCTCTGCAGCTGGTCACTGTGATCTGGCCAATGTGGCAGAGTGCCTTATCTCATGTTATGGAACAGCGGGTATCTGACTTCAGTTTCCCAGCCAGTGCGCCTGCTTGCTCCAGACACAGGGGCCCTGACGGAGACGTTGTCACAAACGGGCTTTTTAAAACCAGTTAAACCTTGCCATTCCCTTGGATCATTATTCTACTGCAATTTCTACTTTACCTATAAGCCAATTCCAAACAGCAAACTCCTAAATATCATTTTCTAGCCATCACCCAGCAGTTCCTCCTTCTCCCACTCTCCACCTATTCCTCCTTCCTTTCCCAAACATAGAGTCAGAATAAAGGAAAATGGGGTTGGAAAGGACCTCAGGAGGTCACATCTAGTCTATCCCCTGCTCAAAGCAGGACCAACCCCAAAGACATTATCCCAGTCAAGGCTTTGTCTAGCTGGGTCACCAAAACCTCGAAGGATGGAGAGTCCATCACCTCTCTGGGTAACCTGTTCCAGTGGTTTACCACCCTCCTCATGAGAAAGTTTTGCCTAACATCCAACCTCAACTTTCCTTGATGCAAGTGGAGACCATTGGTCCTTGTTCTGCCATCTGCCACCACTGAGAACAGTCCAGCTTCAACCTCTTTGCAACCACTGTACAAGGAGTTGAAGGCTGCTATTAAATCCTGCCTCAGTCTTCTCTTCTCCAGACTCAATAAGCCCAGTTCCCTCAGGCTCTTCTTACAAGTCAAGTGCCCCAGCCCGCAAACCAATTTCATTGCCCTGTGCCATCCATCCAGCTAGTCAGCCACTCTCTATCTACTTTTAATTACATTTACTGAGTCACTCTTCATCATCCATCTAAGACCCCAACCCCTCTGTGCACAACACTAATCCAACTATAGAGCAGCAGTCTGTCCTCAGTCCTCCAACACACTGCCCTCTTTAGAGAAGTATCCCAGAATACACCATGCGGCACTACAAATCTCCCAGAACGCACCTATAGAAATGGCTACCCAGAAGCTGCTTGCAGGTGAATGACTTCTGGGGAACACAGTTTTGGAGGCGGGAGCCTTTTTGTCTAAGCTCATGCAAATATCTGGGATATCAAGACATCGGTTTAAACCTGATCAATGCAGCGGGTTCAGTTCCCAATGGGTTTCTGTCTCCAGGGATGGAATTTCCAAGGTTGATTATTTCATGACAGCAATTTCCTACCAGCTACCACCCAAAGTGCCCTTTGAACTTTGCAAACATAATGTTGGAATTGCCACCTTAGGAAAACAGCATGAAACATTCCATCTGGGCACTCCTTTCCCTTCCGCAGCCCCAGTTTCCCCCCCTTATTATTAAAGTCTAGATCTCTCCTTGTGGTTTCTGTCTAAGACCAAAGACAACCTGGATCGATGAAGGTCAATCTCCTGAGAGACTAGACCTTCTTGTTCATTCTCCCAGAGGTGAAACACTCAGATTAGGCTCTGAAATGTTGTGAACAAAAACAAAATGAGTAGCTGGCTCTGAAGACATTGACTTTAATTCATCAAGAGAGATTGCTCCTGTCCCCACACTGAACAGATAAAAGAAAGGTTCAGGCAGAAACCCTTGGACATCCAGCCATGGGTAAGACCCTCACAATGTAGGGGCCTGAAGGGGCACAAGATACCATTGCCAGTTGACTGTTAGAGCTCAGTATGCATACATTTGTTTAGAAGATTTCTTCATGGCATTCATATGAGGAAGTATCCTGGCTTAATAGGGTGGTTTCAGGGACATTGGTTCATTGCCAAATGCTTTTATTGTGTGAAGGCCAAGACAGGTGTTAAGCATAGATGATAGGTGTTTTATTTTTTACAGCCATCTATGGCTGAGATGTACTTAGAGTGACACAGTTCATATAAGGGTGGGGGCCTGGCATGTTGAAACAGGGAGGCCTGGGAGCCAGGATGATTGGGTTATCTCCCAGCTCTGGGAGAGGGATCAGTTCTCATGTTTGGCCCTGAAGTCACTAGGGCGCCGGCACCTGCAACCCAAGCACTCTGGTGCTGTTTTGAAAGAGCAGCCCTCAGCACCTCTGCTACCTGCCCCTTTAGCTTGCTGTCCAGTAGGAAGTATAATAATGTAGAATGAAGGAAGCCAATACCTACTCTCAAATTGTTTTCAGAACCAGCTTTCCCCTCCAGCATCCCATCACAATGTCTCCCTTCCATAGGGAAGGGTGAGCAAGGTTCCTTAAAACATTTCCCCAAGAGTCTAGGCTAATAAAATCCTGCACCATCATTGGATATATCAAGCCATTGTGTTTGGAGAGGTTGATTCTTTAAGAACTGGAAGCTGTGGCTTCCTGGAAGTGTGGGCCAGAAGGGGGTGCTAGACTAGACAACCCTACTGCTTGTAGGGTTCCTGGTGTAACCCATTCTCCATATGACAATCTTCACAAATGCTCCCGGTTCTTTTTCCCATTCCTGTGGACCTCTGGGACTTTCATCCCAGCTCTAAAATGGGCCAGTGCTGCAGAGACGTAGCAAACTCAGAGGTCCCTGCCTGGAGAGTCTTGCTCTTCCTCTCAAGGGCAAATTGAAGCCAAATTTAGAGTCAGGAAGCATGTTGTCAAGTGGCACCAACTGCAGGCCTTATTGCCACCTTCTCTAGCTACCATTTTATAGTAACTCTGTTATACGTCCACTCCTATCCCACAATAAAATGAAAGCTGGTTTGGTCTAGTTTCTGTTGACAAGGGAACATGGCATTGTGTGTGCGCTCTGGGGTCAGCCTAGTCCCTGCTGATGTGTGCCTGTCTGATGCCTAGAAGCCAACCCCACCCATTCCCCAAAGGTGAAAAAAACCAGAAAGTTTGGTTTCCAGCAAAAGGAGAGCCTGCCATTCAAATGTCTCTCTGATGCCTGACCCAGCCCATTTTCAAAAGGCAAGAGGCAGTCATATTGGCACTTAGATGAATTGAGAACCATGGAAAAACAGGTCACCTCTCTCTCTCCATAGCAGGATCCTCTTCATCTGCACTCCAGAGACTCACCTTGAAGCCCTCATCAGTGTAACTTGGTAAGTGGCTTCTCTCTGGTCTTCACATGATCTAATTAGACTCTCCTAAGTGGGGAGTGGACCCAGGAGTCCTGGTCTCAGAACCTCCTTCCCAAACAGTGGATCCTGTTTCCATTGAAGAACCACAGATGGAAACCAGGAGTCCTGGCTCCCAGCCTCATGGACAGCCACCGGTTGGGGATGATCTAGGCACAGCAATGCTTCTGTTCTACTGCGGGCATCTCCCAGGCTTATGGGCTGGGCTGGTTGCCACATGGGACCTGGGGGGATTTTTTTCCATCCTTCCCCCACAACTGCTTCATGTGTCAGGGTTTTTTTAAGTCTCCCTCAGAGGCACTGGGTGTTGGCTGCAGCCCAGGCTGGGAGGTAGTGACTGGGCTGTGCCAGTACTCCTACTGAGACTCAAACCTGGAGAGTCCTGGCTAGAGGGTCTTGCCCCTCTTCTCAGGGTCAGACCCCACATTTGGGATCAAGCAGGAATTCTGCCCCCGGTCAGATTGGTATGGACTCGTGGTGGGGGAGGTATGCCTTCTTCTTTAATGGGGGGGTGTGGCCCTCTTCCTGGGACCTCTTCAGCATATATCAGCGACCTTTTATAGCAGCAGGACATTAGCCACTGGCTTTACCTATGGAAGGTTATTGGTTCTGTGTCAGTGTAGTTTTGCTAAGAGATCAGACAATGGATTTGTCTGGGATGGCTCAGATGCAGAGATTGCCAATCAGAATCCAGGGTGTCAAAACCAGTCCATCCTTGGGCTTGCCGAGTTCTTTACAACAGAGGACTTTCTCTAGTAGGTTTTCCATAATCAGAAGAATAAATGAAAGCCAAGAGCTGGCATGTAACAAGGAGCACCTTGAGTCTAACAAGGTTTAGAAACACCGATCTGGCCTCTTCTTCAACTTTGAGTGCAGACAAGTCTTGGAGTTTGCCTCCATTTTGGTTGCCATCATTTCCATTAGGGGAACTTTTTTTTTTTTTTGGTGATCTCTTTGATTGGACCTTGGAATGAATTGGGAGAGGTGTTGGACAAGCTTCCAGGCATAAAGTGCCTGTCTTCAAATCATACATTTCCTGGAACATCATGGCTATATAACAACACTCTGACCCTTCTACAAGACGGTTTCTATTAATCTTCTCTTTGTCTCCATGGCCAAACGTCATTGACACTACTGAGAACTGACGCAAAGTAGTCATATAATTTGGGGGCCCTGCTTAGATTGTCCTTAATTTGTATCCTGTTCTAACCACAGGTCGGTTCCACCTTTTCTTTCCTTGTTTGCTTTTTCTCTACATTGCTGTAGAGCCTTATACACGAGAGCAAACTTTCTTCTTTCCAGGACAGACAGCCCTGGGGTGGGGATTCCTTTGGGAATGCCAAGATTGGATGCCATAGCAAATATGAAATCTTTTCTGCAAGAATATCTGAGATGAAACTACTTTTTATCTTGGCAGAAATGGGATTTTACCCCTTATATTCCCTATTTATGAAAGGAGGCTGAATAGTTAGACATCTAATAGGGTTATATCATGGAACTGCACACAAGTGCTCTCCAAGTTCAATGAATGGTAAAGAGCTCAACTCTGACTGGATTGGAAAAACAGATATTCCCCCACCCCACTATGGAAAGTGCCAGTTTTGTTCCAAAAAATAATTCCCCCCTCCCATGATACGTCACCAACCCCCATCCAGATTAGCTGCACAATTGTGAAAGAAAAGTTGTGGCCCCAGATCAAATAAATAAATAAATGCAATTAAAAAATAAAAAAAGCAAGGAAAACAGATGTCACCCTTTTCTTCTACAGTTTCTGGTGGTCATTAGAAAATACATTATCTTGGGAATTCAGTGGGAAGAATACAAGTAGAAATGTAAAAGTAGATATCCAGATGCTTTCTTCACTCAGTTTTCACTTCCTCTCAAATTTCTATTCAATTAAGAACTTTGATGCAGAATTCTCCACCACTTCTAACACTAGTGTCAAGGGCAGCATATTCAATACTAAGCATCCAGGATGAAATAAATGATCATTTATTTAAAGTGATTTGCAATATCTGGGGGAAGGGGAAAGGAGGAACAGGCAGAAATGTGTTTCAGGAAAAATCAATTTTCACACAGACTCTCCCAGAGACTGGAGCCTCATTACAGTGCTTGGCAGTGGTAGCAACACAAAGTGAGATGTGTCACCTTGCGTTTTATAGGGTAATTTCCTTTGTTTGGTGCCTGACAGGCTCAGATCAATTTTGATTCCTGATCTCAACATGCCGACAGCATTTGCCTTCTGTTTCATCTCCGGAGTCCTAGCCACAGTGAGTAGTCAAGGTGAGTCTCCTACCATTGCTGTCTTCACACCCCATGAAGAGCTGGGTGTACCCCAAAATTTCTAGCCAATGGGATGGTCCCTCTAGGACCATACAAGAATACCCCCTTGGCTTCCAGCTTGGTGCTCGGTCATCCTTCTGGCTCCTGAGCTCTATTTGAAATGTGCTAATAGAAGACCAGCTCCAAACTGGTCAAGAATGGACTGGCCAAGTGGTACTGGGACCCCCTGTTGTGCCCACCTCTGAGATCACCCATCATTCCTGATGCAGCCTGCTTCGGTTTGGAACTTTAAAATCTCTTGGTGACTTGTCAGAGGTTGGGATCTACTCCCCCCGATCCCCCTCCCCTGCTGATTGGTTTGGGGTACCCCCTTGAGATTTGGGGTTGCTTGCTCTTACTGGATTTATTTGGATTTCACACCCCTTGGATTGGTAGCTGGCCAATCCATGGCCAACCCCTTTATCTCAAACAACTTATCAGTTTTTGGTCTTTGATCAGTTGAATTCAGCGACCTGCTTACGAACAAAAGGCTTTTCATTTCCTGGAGGGAACTGGATTTTACAATGAACAAATAAATCACATGCATGTGCATCTCACCTGATTTTTTTTCTCTTCTACTGACTTTTTGAAGTTTCTGTATCCAAACAGTCAAAATCTTTGTCTTTGATTTGGGGGCATTTCTTCAAACCAAATCAACCCCAAAAAACAAAAGGACAGGGCTTTGCTTAGATGAGAGTTAAGAACAGACGAACTGCCACTGACGGGGTCAGACTATAGGTCCTTCTAGCCCCATACCCTGTCTCTCACCATTGGCAGGATGTGGAGGCCAAGGAGGAGGGTGACCAGGATGTATCCAGGATTTCTTTCCCCCCTGCTCCTTTCCCATAACACCTGCCAGCATTCAAAGGTTTAGGAGGTTCCATTTTGAGAGCCCCCCCCGCCCCCCCCCAAATCTACCCTATTGATGGACTTTTCCTCCAAAATATTGTCTAGGATCCTTTAGAAGTGAGTTAAGCTCCCACCCTCCACAACATCTTGTGGCAAGGAGTTCCAGGAGTTAAACTCTCTGGGCAGTATTGCTAATGCACATTAAAATAGGCTAATGCATCTTTTTGTAGTACCTGATAATGGAAGTACAAAATTTAATGAGCATTAGCAAAAGTGCATTAATGAACATGTAGACATGTCTTCTGTGGGCATCAGGTTTATCCATGTTTTGGGCATGGAATGGCAATTAACTCCAATTAGTTTTGATTATCACAGAAAAAAAGTATTTTCTCAGTGACTTCAGAGGTATTTAAGGTAGAACAATCAGCTTCTACATGTGTAGGATCCCAGGATAAAAGGTTTGGTCCCTGGAGAAATCCGATGTCTGTTTCTATCCTGTGTGAAGAATAACTTCCTCTTATTATTTTTTAACTTGTTACCTGAAAGTTTCATTTTCTAGTTTCATTTTCTGGCCCCTACTTCTAGTATTGTGAGAGATCATAAAGAGTAAATCCCTATTGACTTTCTCTGTATCTGTCCTATTTTACAGCTCACTCTCTCATCCTCCCTCAGCTCTCTCTTTTCTAAGATGACAAGTACTTGCCCCCAGTCTCTACTTGTATAGATGTCCACCCAGATTCTTGATGTCCTGGAACTTTTTTACTTCTTTGATATCTTTTTTTTAGGTACAGGGACCACAGCTCCACAGACCACTAGAGGTATGGACACACTGTAGGGTTATAAAAGGGTATTATGATACTTGTTACTTTAGAGGGGGTGAGTTAATAGAGCCTGCTTAGTTGATCCTATATTATAGCTTTAAATCCCTTGCTGAGATAAAGGCCCAGAGGGCAAAAATGGGGCAAGAATGGTGGTGGGTGGGCACCTTAATGCTACTATTGAAGGAAAGGGAATGCTAGTAGTGGAACAAGAAATGGGGGCGGGGGACGGCAGGGCCACAATTTTGACTCTGCCAGGTATGTGGCTGGAACAAAGCCCGCGCACCAGGACAGGCTGGGGATCAACTGGCTGAGCAGCAGCTCTGCAAAAAAGGCCCTGGGGGTAACAGTGGACAAGAAGCTGAATAGAGG
Source organism: Alligator sinensis (assembly GCF_000455745.1). Taxonomy (NCBI): domain Eukaryota; kingdom Metazoa; phylum Chordata; order Crocodylia; family Alligatoridae; genus Alligator; species Alligator sinensis. The sequence goes on from NW_005842742.1 coordinate 309,372, forward strand.
CCAACAGTGTAACCTTGTTGCCAAGAAGACTAACAGCATCCTGGGCTGCAATGGTAGGAGCGTTGCCAATAGATCAAGGGAAGTGATTCTTCCCCTCTGTTCAGCACTGGTGAGGCCACATCTGGAGTCCTGTGTCCAGTTTTGGCCTCTCCCAACACAGAAAGGATGTGGACATATTGGACAGAGTCCAGAGGAGGACAACAAACAATGGACAGGGGGCTGGGGGACATGACTTCTGAGGAGAGACTGAGGAAAGTGAACTCAGTCTGCAGAAGAGAAGACTGGGGGTGGGTGGGATTGAATAGCAGCCTTCAACTCCCTGCAGGGGGGCTGCAAAGAGAATGGAGCTGGGCTGGTCTTAGTGGGGGCAGATGGCAGAACAAGGAGCAATGGGCTCACGTTGCAGCAAGGGAAGTTGAGGTTAGAAGTTAGGAAGAACTTTCTCCCGAGGAGGGTAGTAAAGCACTGGAACAGGTTACCCAGACAGGTGGTGGAACCTGAATCCTTGGGGGTCTTTAAGATCCACGTAGACAAAGCCTTGGGTAGGTTGATCTAGTTGGGGCTGGTCCTGCTTTGAGCATGGGGTTGGATTCGATGTGACCTCCTGAGGTCCCTCCCAACCCTCATGTTCTACGCTTCTATGATTTTATGTCCCATACGCTCCGAGTTCACTGCCTGGTCAGTGCTGGAGGCCCATGTGAGCAGTGCGCGCCGAGATCACCAATTGATTCAGGCAGGATCTGGCCAGGGTCTTTTTGCATGGCTCTAGAGCTCAGGGATTGAGTGCTGCTTGTCTGGGTCTGTCCCTGCCAAATTCAAGGGCAGGAGAAAAGGTGGGTTGAGCAAGGGCAGGCTCTTGGCCCATGTGAGAGCAGTGTCTCTGCTCTCCACACCCCATGTGGAGAGCTCCCTTGAGTCAGTCAAAGGAGGGGGGTGGCCAGACCCCTGCACCTGCTCTGGATCTACCCCTGGGGAACACCAAGCCATGTTGTTTCACTTGCAGGAATTCTGAACTGTACCCACTGTGTGGATGAAGAGAGAGGCTGTGCAAATAGAGTGCAAGCACCCTGCATGAACAAGGAAGACGTTTGCCTCAGTGTTTATGAAGCAAATACGCTGGTTAAGGGTAGGTGAGAGTGATATCCCATCAGTCCCACTCCCTAGTGGGTGTGGGATGGGTGTGAACAGGTGTTCCAGTACCCAGGTGCTTGAGATACCCGTTGCATATCAGTGCAACCAAGCACTTCTGTTGCACACGGACAAATATTTCATCTGCCAAAGATGGGACCACTATGGAGGATAAAATCCTGGATAGTCAACCCTGGCCAAGGAGAGCCATTTCTGCTCTGGAGCACAAAGAGAGATGGGTCTGAAGTCCTGCCCCCATGTTTATGCATACAATACATCCCCATCCCCCCTCCCAAAAGGCAGCTGCTGGAAACTGGGATGCACATTATAGATGAAAGATATGGTAATAGCCATTTCTGCTGCTTGAGCTTGTGTCTAGGGGGAAGTGAAGGTCAGGCTTCTCATTTATAGCATAATGAACACGCTGGATGTCCTGTTGCTACCGGGTTATGTTGGGTACTTGCCAATATTTGCAAAGAAATATTTTCCCCCCTCCTTCATTCAGCCTTTTAAAAATAGACATGTGTCTTATTTGGGGGGTATGTGGGAAATTATGGTGAAACTATTTCTCTCTGGTCTCAGCAGTTCCTTCATATCTAACACCTTCCCCTGTCTTGAAGGAGACCAGTCCAGACTGGAAGCCTTTCCAGAAGCCCTGGAAGGGATTTGGTAGGAATCCCAACATGGTCAGATACTTTTTGGGATTTGTTAGTGAATTGCTTCCTCTATGGTTTTGCTTCTAATCAGGGAAGGAGGACACTGACTCTCATTTGAGCTGTGTAACACCATCTACTATTCCTGGGAACATCGCATTATTTTTCGGCAATGACTTCTATCTAAAGATTTGGTTTAGGACATGCACAACAAGCAACTGCAACAACATGTTCTCACCTGACAGTAAGTATATCCTATTGCTACATATGTTCTAGTGAAAGTGGAGAGGCTGTGTCATGTCTGTCCTCCCCCAACTCTGCATAAAATAAAGGACAAGAATGGCTTAAAGAGATCACAAGACTTGGGAACAAAGTCCAGTGGAGGGCAATGAAAGTGGTTTGGGGGCTATGACACATGATTTGTGAGGAGAGGCTGAGAGAACTGGGCTTTAGTCTGCAACCACCCTGCAGGGAGTTGAAGTTTGCTATTCAATCCCCTTCAGTCTTCTCTTCTGCAAAGAGGATGGAGCTGGACTGTTCTCAGTGGGGGCAGATGGCAGGACAAGGAGCAATGGGATCAAGTTGCAGCACGGGAAGTTGAGGTTAGATATTGGGAAGAAGTTTCTCCCGAGGAGGGTAGTGAAGCATGGGAACAGGTTACCCAGAGAGGTACTGGGATCTCCATCCTTGGAGGTCTTAAAGACCCAGGTGGACAAATCCTTGGCTGAAGTGATGTAGTTGGCTCTGCTTGGAGCAGGGGGTTGGACTATAAATGGCTTTTTGAGGTCCCTTCCCACCCTCATAATCTGTGATTCCAAGGCCCAGTCCAAACCTGTGTAGGACCAGGGCATGGACAGTCAGGGTATCTCACCTGTGTGGTGAAGGTGGGGTCCAGCAGCTGGGTTCCAGGCTTGGGAGTCCAAGCCAGGGTTGCAGAGATGAAGTCAGAAGTCAAGGTCTGCAGCCGACTAACAAGTGGGCATCTTGGGCCAGTCAAGTCGCTGGCCCACCCCCTTGGGACTAACCACCTCTCTACCTCACCGGCCACGCCTTGATGATAATTATTGAAAGCTGATAACAAGGCAGGAGGCTGCCCATTCACTTGCCCTGATGTCAGGGGCCTATATACACGGCTCTGACCTTTCTTATTCTGTGCCTATGCCTTGCAGTTAGCATCCAGATTACTCCCGTACCCTCACACTGGGACCTGCACTCTCGTGCCACACTTCTGGACTCTCACTCCTGTGCCCTCACACTGGAGCTTACAGTCCCAGTGCCTTACATTGGGACTCTTGACCCCTATGCCCCCACACTGGGACTCAATCACTCCCACTCAGGGGTCCCAGCTCCTATCTTTTCTCAGGCTCTGAGTGCTTCGTCCCACATGCCCCACACTGGGCTTCCCAATATCCAAGCTCATCCCCTGTGCCTCAACAATCCCCTTATCTCCTTGCTCGAGGAGCCTCACATCCACCTCCCTTGACTTAGGGCCCCCCGGAGTCCTACCTCTGATGCCTTAATGCCACTCGGGTCTCGCAGTGAGCCTGGAAGCTGCCTCAGGTCCCTTCCTGACCTGGCCCCTGCCTCAGGACTCACTGTGAGCCTGGGCTCCCGCTTTGGTCTTCAGAGTGTGCTCCCCTAGCCTCTCCCCTCCATGGGGTCACCTGCAAGGCAGTGGGGCTGAGGCTTTTTCTTGGCACGCCATACTCGCCATTCACTAGGAAGGCACAGAAGTGCCATTCCCTGAGGACTGCCCCACCACCAGCAGTCCCACCACACCATGCTCCCCAGCAGGGTGTAGTTTTAGGTCATTCTGCAGGACCAGGACCAGGAGCCTGAGCCTGAGCCTGAGCCTGAGCCTTCCCCATAGCTCCTACCCTATACCTCCAGTGGTCATGAGCAGCTAGCTGGTGTTTTCCCAGCTGCTAGCAGTAGACTGCTGGATTCACTGCTCAGGGCCCTGTTCTTATAACAAGCAGCTGGGCCCTGTTCCCAATTAGGCAGTTATGCCTAATTAGGATTGCAGCCACCTGCAGGTTGCTTTGATGTCTTCCCATGCTCCTGTGAGTAACAGAGCACAACTTGAGCTCTGTTACACTGACATCAGGGTGAGCTGAGGAGTTCTGAGCAGGCCAGGAGCACGACATGGCTGCTGTTGTCCAGACGCCTTGTTGCTATCTGCTCTGGACTCTTAAGGACCTGGGCGGTGGAGTCCTCTTCCCATAGCCTAATCCCTCACTCCTTCCAGCTGGGCTTGGTCTCATTACAAAACCCAACTTGAGGAAACAACTTTTTCCTTTGTGTTTTGGAGACTTTAGCCTACACACAAGTGCATCAACCACATGAATCAAGGACTTGTTCTTTATTGAAGTGACAAAAGAAGCTCTCTTACAATCACTTGGTCCCTGGAACTGGGGATTCAGAGAAAAAGCCACCAATATAAACCAGTCTCATGGTAGAATTACAAGAATTGGTGGAAATCTCTGACTATAAATGCAGTTGGCCTTTATAGAGAGTCAAGGAAGCTACAAAGGGGGCACTGGGTATGCCAATCTTGGTTGGAGGCTGTGGCACACCCTGGTATCACAGAAGGCCCCTAATCTCGGTCCAGAAGTTCCAATGAGGCCTTAATCCACATAATCCTATTGACACCAATCATACTCACCCTTCTCTCTGGCATAAAACCTAGAGCTATCCTATGAAATGGGGCTCTTACCACCATAGCTGTGGTGTTAGAGCTCCCCAAGTGGAGACAGAGAGTAGAAGAGGGTCAGATGATGCAGTTATGCTAGTGCCTGGAAAATATGAGCTAGACAGGGAGAAATCTTGTGCACTCAGCAAAGTAAGGCCCATACTAGGAGTTTTGACCCTGTAGCTACATGAGCTTGGGGGGATAGGGGCCTACCTACATCATGGTGGATATGTATCCCATCCAAGACAACCTCAAGCCAGTTTCACACCTAGAAAACTTCTGGGAGGCCTCTCTCTCTCTCTCTCTGAGGCTGCTCTCAAGATCTGCTCGAGACGGCCTGCAAACTGACCTTGACTTTTTCCCCAGAGGACCTTGCTATCAGTAGCATGTATAATGGAAAGGCTTGCTCTAGCTGCTATGCTCCAGGCCATAAGAGCTGTGGAAATAATGGGACCATACGCTGTGAAGGAGCCATTGATCAATGTGCTTACATCACTGGGACAGTCTCCGAAGGTGAGTTGCTCTCTGCATCTCATGCTATGTATCCCAAACCCCTCCTAGCCAATACAAGGGAAGATGAAACCATTGGTCATTTGAATAATAGAAAAGTCAGGGTGGAAGGAACCTCTGGAGATCACCTCTAGCCCAGCCTCCTGCTTCAGGCAGGATCAGCCCCATCCACACCTTCCCAGACATGTCCCCATTCAACCTATTCCTAAAATTACACAGCAACCCTGTCCCACACTCATTGCTCAAAGACTAAACCTGCCCCAGGTAAAGCCAGAGCATGATGGCTGGCAGTGCCCCACCTCTACAAGGGCTATTAGATGCACTTGAGAAATACAAGGTAGAAGCCTACAGAAGAAGGCCACCCTCCCCTACTCAGCTGTAACAATCTGGCCCTGGGGGAAAATTCCTTCCTGTCCCCAAATGTGGCAATGCTTTGACTCAGAGTAGAGGGGAAAAGCCCTTGAACCAGGAACCTCTGGGTTTGAGTCCCAGCAAGAGCACTGGCGCAGCCCAGTCCCCATCCCTAGCCTGGACTGCAGCCAACACTCAACGCTGCTGGGGAAAGAAGACACCTCTGACAGGTGTTGCAACAGGACGGGGGGATTCCCACCTGGTTCCAGATGGCAACCAGCAAAGCCCAGAAGCCTGGGAAAAACCAATAGCAGCATGAGTCAGCAGGTGAGAAAAACCAAGCTCCTTTGCTCAAGAGTCCAAGTTGACCGATGAAGGATATGGACAGATGCTCACACCCCCTGGGTCATTTCTACCCTTGGATCAGATGCAGAGAGATGGGCAGCTGTCCTCCGTTTGCTTCACAGCACTGATGGCTTCTCCCACGAGTCACCACTAGGTGGCAGGTTGTAGTAGTTTGTTGGCCTTGTAACCTACAATGTTAGCACCGTACAGGAAGCTGGGGAGCAGGGACTCAGTCTTCGCCACCCGTACAGCTGTATAGATACAGTATGCTTGGAAGGACGGAGGAAGACCAGACCAGAGAAAAATCTCCAGAATATCAATGCCTGAGTCTCTCGAGAGTCCCAAACCGCAATGCACTGGGGAGAGAGGCACCCCCTCTCTTTCTCAGTGGGCCGTTCACTCCGAAACCTACTGATGGGATCTTCTGTTTGCTGCTCATGGGAGCTTTTCATGGGCTTACTGGAGGGGAAAAAGGTAGGGAGCCACCAAATGTAACCAAGAGCCTCTTTTCCATGCAGGGAACATTACGATACCATTCGCAGCCAGGGGCTGTGCCTCGGAGGGGGCCTGTAACATCAAACCCAACTACCAGCTGAAGTCGGGTGTGTTTCGATACGTGTTCGAGACAGTCAGCTGCAGCCCAGCACCCAGCAGCGCCGTGCAGACTCGGGTCTGGGGTTCCTACTTACTACCCAGCCTGGCTGGGCTGCTGCTAGTGAAATCCATCTACTAATCCCCTTCCCCAGCTTATGGTCCCATTACAGCTTGGGTTCTCTCCCCATGCCTCAGTTTCCCCATGGGTCTGAGGGGATAATACTGCTGAGCCACTTGCACTGAGAGATTCAAACTCCCCCTCCCTCCTTCCCTGTTGTAACCCACTAGATCCCACTCCCTTCAAACAACCTAACGCTGTGCATTTCCAAAACCCAAGAGGCTGGGCTCCTCACTCCTCTAATGCTTTGAATTTCCAAAACCTGATGTGCTAATAAAGCAGAACTTTTTAATTTTCACTGACATCCTGCCACGCTTTTGGCTTCTCTCATTTCTTGGAGTTTCAGAACAGCAGAGACTCCCTGTGCCTGAAGAAGGGTGACTGTGCCCGAAAGTTTGCCAAGAACTTTTTCCCAACTACTCACTTGGTCTAATAAAAGATATCACATCTACTCAAAGAACCGTGCCTGCCAAAGGAAACTGCAGGCATTTCTGCAGCTCCTTGAAGGGCAAACAACAGGGGCAGTGACTGTCCCCCTCCTCCCCCCACCTCTTTTTTTTATTAAGGAAAAATGTTTGTGTCCCAAATCAAATCAGCCAAGTCAATTCCAAATCCATGCGAGTCATTCAAAAACCATATGTGGCCCTGCTACCAGCAAGTATCCTGCACCTCAGCCTTGGGCTTCAGATACATCCAAATCCTTTGGCAGGGATCATACGTGTAGGTCCAAGCCCGGAGGCTTGGGGTTCAGATGCCCCTGAGTTTCGCAGGAGCAAGCTAGGGGGGAGTCTCCCATTTCCATAAAGTGAGCAGATAGCTGAGATCTTCCCACTGGAAGTGGAAGTGGGGGGATAACCAAGCATTACCTCCGTCATGGTACTACTTCCTGCTGTGCTCGTGGTTTTCCCCAACCAGTAGGAAAACCACCTTGGTGGTCATGGTATTTCCCCTGCCAGGGTAGTGACTATCCCCTCCCTAAAGGAAAGTCCAGCCCAACTTGAACCCCTCACCCTCTTCCAATGTCTCCATTTCCAGGGCAGAACAATCCTCAATCGAGGTTAGGGTGACTTCTCTCTTTGGGCCCACTGAACAAACTTTGCTTCTCTAACCATTCACCCTTAGTCTCTAGTCATCTCCAGCTGCAGCTCTGGGCCTTAATTTTAATAAAACTGCCACAAAATGCCCCAGAACTGACATGCAAATAAGTCCTGCCTCTTGCAATACATTCCCCACCCTGCCTCACAGATGCCAGAGAAGAGGGTGCCCCTTGCCCTCCCAGTTACCTCCAGGCTGCTACTCCACCAGCTCAACAGCAGAGGTCAGAAGCAAGCCTCTTGCATCCTTAGGGATGGGGGGGGGCAGAGTGATGTACAGAAGATGAGAATGATTGCCAGGTGTTCTTGGGAAAAGACATCACCTCTGTGTATATCTGGGAACAAGATCATGACAATGCCAATCTCCAGGCCCTTGGGGAAGAAAGGTACTCTGGGACATTACTCTACAGAGAGAAACAGGCATTGCCTGTTGGAAAGGAACAGTAAAATGCATAGAATATTTCCCACCTATTTGTATAGCAGGGCATTTCTAACGATATCCCTACCACTAATGGTAGATGCAACCACAACACAAAAGCTAACGTTAACCATAACCACAACCCTAACCCTAGCCACAAGCCTAAACTGAACCCTAATGCTAACCTTAACTACAACCCTAACCAGAACCCTAACCCCAGTGTTAATGATTAGGGCTGTAAAAAGCTTCAGGTGTTGATTCGATTCGGAGGAGATTTGTCCGATTTGGTGGCTGAATCACCAAATCTGAACTGAATCAGGGAACCAATAAAAAGGTCCAAATTGATTTGAAGCTCTCCGAATCGATTCAGAAAAGATTCAGAGAGCTTCGATGATTCGGGCAGTCCCCGCTGGCTGCAGCACGGAGCTGGAGCTGGACTCCAAGCTGGTAAGTAGGGGTTGGGGAGCTGGGGGAGTGGGGAGGCGACCATGGGGGGGGGCCCTGCCAGGCTTCATCCCCTGCCTGCCCCCTCAGTGCCCCCGCCCACTCCCCCACCCCCCACCCGCATGGCTGCCCTGCTCGGCCCCAACACCCAGCCCCTTAAAAAAAAGCCCCCATTCACCGGGTGCTGCTGGGTGTGGGGGGGGCAATCCCCGTTGTCCCCCCACTGCCCCACACTACGTGGGGGGCTCTGCCATGAGCCCCCTGACCCTCCCCGCTGTGCCAGCCCCTCCCTGCCACAGCTGCCTTGCCCGCCCCAGCTCTGGCCCTTTAATGAAACCCCCCGCCCAAACCCCAGACTCACGGGTTTCTGCAGCAGCCCTGGGAGGTGGGGTTTGGGAGGCTTGTGCAGAGCCCCGCATGGGGCAGTGGGGGGCAGCAGGGATTTCCCCCCTGCCCAGCATTACCCGGGATGATGACTTTTTTTTTCAAAGTGCCGGGAGCTGGGGCAGGCGGGGCAGCCATTGCTGGGCCTGGGAGAGTGGGCGGGGGATGGGCCTGTGTGTTTCAGAGATTTGGCAGCATCCAAATGTCTGAATCAGATTTGGCCGAATCGATTTGGGACGGTGATTTAAATCACTGAATCGAATCACTGTTCCCCGAATCAGTCGAATCTGAAGCGAATATTAGCCACTTTGCCCAAGTCTAGTAACCATAACTACAACCCTAACCCTAAAGCTAACCAGAACCAGAACCCTAATCCTAATGTTAAACCATAACTTTAACTAAAACACTAACATTAACCCTAACCTGAACCCTAACCCTAGCGTTAACCATAATGACAGCCCTAACCCAAGCATTAAGCATAACTTTAATCCAAATTCTAACATTAACCCTAGCCACAACCTTAATCTGAACCCTAACCCTAGTGTTAACCATAACCACAACCCTAAACCTAATGCTAACCACAACCATAATCCTAATGTTAACCCTAACCCTAACATTAACCATGATCACAATCCTAACCCACACCCTAACCCTAATATTACCAATAACTACAACCCTAACTCTAATGTTAACCATAACCACCACCCTTACCCTAGCCAGGATCATACCCCTAACCCTGGCTTTCTGTTCAGCCACACAGACAGCAGAGCTGGAGTTCCAGGACCAGAATCCAAAGTCTGAACCTTGTTAATCCAGCCACTTTGGTTTTTCTTGAATATCCCTCAGGTGGCTGCCAAGACACCGCCCCCAGAGTTGAAAATATTGAGGGGGGGAATCACTCCCCCCACAAGTTTAAGAAGTTCACACCCTGCAAAGCCACATATCATCTTCCTGGTCCTTTCCCCTCTTACTTCATGTATTTAAAATTGGGTAGGCTGGATCATCTGCGTGGCCTCTGCTGGAGGGGACGAGCCCTGCAGTACTGCAGTGTGTGTGTGTGTACCTAGCCTGGATATCCAAGTCGTGTGTGTGTGTGTATACCCTGGATGCCTGCGCTGTGTGCACATGCGTGTGTGTGTGTGTGTGTGTATGTGCCTAGCCTGGATGCCCAAGCCATGTGTAAGTGTGTGTGTACCCTGGATGCCTGAGCTGTGTGCACATGCACATGTATGTGTGTGTGTTCCAGACACCTGGGTTGCGTGCATGCGTGTGCACGTGTGTGTGCACACCTAGCCTGGATGCCCAAGTCATATGTATGTGTGTGTGCGTGCGTGCATGTCCTGGATGCCTGAGCTGTGTTCACATGCATGAGTGTGTATGTGTGTGTGTGCGCGCACATGTGCATGCATGCGTGTGCACACATGCACGCACACACACAGACACCTCAGATGCCTGAATTCTGAGAGTGTTTGCACGTGTGTCCTGGATAACTCTGTGTGTGTGTGTGTGTGTGTGTGTGTGTGTGTGTGTGCGCGCGCGCGCACGTGCACATGCTCACGGGCACGAGCATGTCCCAGATAGCTGGGGTCTGTGTGTGTGTATGTGCATACACATGTAGGAGTGAGAAAACACAGGAGTCTCCCGCAACTCTCACACTTGGACCCCACACCTGAGACCCCCTTCTCTCCCACATCACCCGTTAAGACCAGAACAGGCCAGATTTTTCTGCACAAGCCATTTATTTCCCTTCTTCACCCCAAAAAAGAAAACATTTCACACAACATGAGAGAGAGACACAGTGACTTTTCCGTTTTCTACAGAAAACTTGAGTTTTTATACTAAATCATAGCACACATTTACCAAATATATGATGGGGGGGGTTAGAAAAAAGGGGGAAAAGGCATTTTGGCAATAAGAACAAGGAAAATGGAAGGAACTTTGCAGCTGGGGTTTAATATGGAAAACACCTTTTACTCCCATCGCTCATAGAATCATAGAGAAGTGGGGCTGGAAGGGACCTCCAGAGGTCATAGAGTCATAGTCATAGAGCCATGGAGAAGTAGGGCTGGAAGGGACTTGTTGAGGTCACATCTAGCGCAATCCCTGCCTGAAGCAGGATCAGCTTCATCCAAACCATCCCCGACACATCCATCATCTAAACTCTACATAAGACATCCGTCAACCCTGACACAATACCACGTCACACCTGAACATGCCACAGGGAAGGCAGGAGAACCATGGCAGACAACATCTTCTGCTCCACAGGCTGTTCATGTATGCTCACGAAGTCCCTGATAGTGGCCATGCCCCTGCTACAAAGGAAAGCACCTCCCACTCCTGCCCAATCCAGACCAGTCTGACCACAGGGGAAGATCCCTTCCTGATTCCAAATGCAGCTGCAGTTGACCCTGAGTGAAAGGGAAAGACCCTCTAGCCAGGACCCTCTAGGGTTGGTCCCAGCAGGAGCATTGGCACAGCCCAGTCCCCACCCCGAGCCTGGGCTGCAGCCAGCATCCAGAGCCTCTGATGGAGGCTTAGAAACCCCCTGACACATGGACCAGGAGTTTGGGGGTGCAGAATCCCACCCCTCCACCCCAGCAAACCACAGGACCTTAAAAATTTGGAAGCATCATAGGTGATGGAGTCTGGAGATAAGTTGGAGTGGAAATTTGATGTCAGCCTCCCTGACCTCAAAGGGTATAGGGGCATCTCTGGAGGATGGAGAAGACTGATTCTCTGTGGCCACAGAGGGTAGGGCAAGGAGCAACGAGCTCAGATTACTGCAGGGGAAACTGAGGCTGGAGACCAGGAAGGCCTTTCTGCTTCTGACCAGGGCTCAGCACTGGGACAGACTGCCTGGAGATGGGTGGGAACCTCCATCCTTCGATGTTTAAGAGGGTCATTTGGGCGGGAGAAGAGGGCTGCTTGTACACACCACGGGGGCTTACTTCGCTTTCATTCTCCCTAAATTGAAGTGTTGGGTTTTTAAAAACACAGCTTCAATTTAGGGCAAAGTAAACCCCTGCGGTGTGTACACAAGGGTCATCGGCAGGCCAAGCGGTCTCTGAGCTGCAAGGAGGGGGGTGCGCTTTCCTCCACAGCAGCAGTGGTGCGCCCCAGACGGCACCTGCTCACAGGCACCCAGCCCACGCAGTCCCGGGGGTCACTGCAGCTGTGGAGGGAAGAACTACCCCCCCTCACCCCTGCAGCCGCAGGGAAGATCAAGGGCAGGGAGGATGTGCTAAGAGTCTTCCAATCCCCAAAGGGTAATGGCGGAATGGATGGAGATGGGCTTTTCTCTGTGGCCGTGGGGGACAGGACCAGGAGCAATGGCTTCAAGCTGCGCCAGGGGAAACTGAGGCAGGAGATGAGGAGGAACTTCCTGACTCTGAGGAGGGTCAAGCAGTGGAACAGGTGGCCTAGAGAGGTGGTGGCATCTCCAAATTTGGAAGTTTTCAAGAGTAGGTTGTACAGACCGTTGGCTGGGTTGGTTCCAACAGGCCTTCTGCAGCCTGGAGCAGGGGGTTGGACTAGATTTGACCTTCCAAGGGTCCTGCCAGCCCAGCTTCTCTATGATCCTTTGAGCCCAGCTTAAAAATCAGGAGAGTTGGCAAAAAGAACACTTAAAGGGAGCTTCCTGAGTTTGAGACCTTTTTTTTAGGGTATAAAATTACATTGCTAGTTTTTCAATTCCCAGATATTCCCAGGACTCCAGGAGCTGGGGACTGAAGATGAAATGGAACAAAAAAGACCTTAAAAAGCATCAAATATTTTGAACCTCCAGACAAAGCCCTGGAGGGTTTAACCTGCTGCATCTTGGGAAGGGTCTCCACATTCTCCAGTGCTTGGCCAAGTGATGGGTGTAGGCTCTCTGCAAACTCAAGCAGCATTGGTTGATTCTTAGGGTGTGGAGAGAGCTCCCAGAATGCTTTGCATGCTCTGTGGTATAGGTTTGGGTCCTCTGTGGTGTAGCTCTGGTGCAGCGTCTGCCCTTCCCAGAATGAAGTGGTTGTCCCAGCATGCACTCGGGCTCTTCTTAAAGTGACCCTAGCTTCTGAATTTGGGATCAGGGCAGGAACTCTGGGTCTCTATCTCATCAGTATGGAGGTGAAGGGGAAGGGGCAGGTGGGTCTTGTGGCTACAGAGGATGAGAAGGGTGGAAGAGACGGGGCTTGGGGGGCAGAGGAGACCCGAGTCAGGGAGGGGAGAGTGACGCATCCGTGCACTGGGGAGGGCAAAGCCCCTATTCCCAAATGAGCCCCCCTCAAGGGGTTGAGCAGAAGGGAAGCCCCTGGAGACACCTCTTCCCCACCAGAGAGCAGGTATAGGGGCTCTGGTGGGACTGAGGAGTCTGGGAGTAGCACAGCACTGGGGTTGGGAGGGACACTGGCAGGGCTGGGGGGGCAGGGGGCTGTGGGCCTGAGTGAGGGGCACTGACAGGGCTGGCAGAGATATGGAAAGTCTGAGCTCATCACTCGATGCTGGACCCGTCCATCAGAGCAGGTCATCTTACATTGAGGGGGTTGCCCCGTATATCCCAGTAGGCCCCTTGTGGACAATGGAAGCTGTGGTGGAAAGAAAGGAATTGCTAAAGATAACCCAGGTGTCCAGGCTCCCAGCCCTCCCGCTCTCAGCCCGCTGAGCCGGAGAGAACCCAGGCGTCCGGGCTTCGGCTCTACCCCACCAGCGCCCAAACTTCCCTCTCAAGGGCTTGGACAGAAGCCAGGCATCCTGGCTTCCCTGCCAGGGTCTACTCAAGCCAGAAGGCAGTATATGAAGGGTTCTGGAGGGAGTGGGGGCTGTCCCAGCAAGCACCAGGGCAGGGGGAGAGGTCCTTACCTGACTGCCTGTGCCTGCCACGTAGGTAGAAGAACAGCCCCAGCCCCACGGCCAGGAGCACGATGAAGATCACGGCCACCACGATGATGATCACGAATGGGATACGCAAAGCTGGAGGGGGGGAGAGAGAGCTCTGAACACCCACCCCCAATGCCCCACTCCAGAGGGGGCCACATCTCAGGCCCTGCCTCCATCCTTGCATCCCCATACTCAGATCCCCATGCCCGCTGGCAGAGCCCCCACCTCTCTTCTCACACCCCATGTCTCCAGCCCCGTACCCCCTGCCCCCATCCTATATTCTCCCTCTCCTTTCCATGCCCCTGACCTTCATTCACTGCATTCCTGTATGGCTCAGCCCCCTCCCCACACCCCCACCACCACTACTGGAAGCCCCTTCTCCCCACAGGTAGCCAGGGAGTGACTTACAGAACCCAGAGACCTCAATTTTGTACTCGGACGAGCTGTCGAACGTCTGTAAGGTGAGCGCGTAGGCGCCTCCATCAGTGGCTATGAAGGGGTGGATTTTCAGGGAGCAGTCAGGCCCCACACTCTCGCGGCCTGTATAGGCTGGGCCACGGATTGTGCCAGCTTTGTTTTGGTGGTCATAGGTGAGGATGAGGTTGGAGGGATGGGAGGTGCTGGTGCCGCGGTACCAGCGACAGGACAAGATGTCATGGGGGACTGGGTGGAGGCTCAGGGTGAAGTCTTGGCCCACCACGGGGACGGATGGGTTGGGGGTGAGACCCTGCGGCTCCTGATTCTGGGTCATGGTGGGTTGGGGGCAGCAGGCTAGGAGAGAGACTGGGGAGGGGAAGACAGGAAGGATGATGAGCACCCCACTCCCAATTCACAGCCCTGTGCCCCCCTATAGCCCTGCTGGTTCCCCTCACTCTGGACCCACAGCCCCCTGCTCCCTCCCAACCCTGCCAGTGCCCCTCACTCCCGACCCACAGCCCCCTGCTCCCCAGCCCTTCTGCTGCCCCTCACTCCTGGCCTGCAGCCCCACCTGCCTTTGGCTGCCTCACCTGTCAGGACAAGTTTCTTCCAGGCACTGTGCCATGCAGAGGGTTCTTGGCTTGCAGATTGGCGCCCCATGGTACTTCTTCTTGATGGAGTTGCAGGTGAGTACGTGGGCCAGTCACAAAGCCGTGGGGTGTCTCAGGACCTGCACAGATCCAGGACTGATGGCGAAAGGGCCTCCAGGGAGCAGGTCTTTGTGGGGGAGGGATGATACAGCTGCCTTGGATGTGAGAGGTAGGGGAGAGGAGGGCTCTTGAGCAACCTTCCCCCCACTTCCCCTTTTGTGGCTCAGGTCGTTGGAAATCTCTCAAGGGATAGAGACAGGAAAGGCTGAGCCAGCTCCCATACCCTCCACCCTCCCCCATCCAGGTGCAGGGCAGAGGCATGACCACCCCCCACCCCCTTTCCATGACAAAGATCCCTTCCTTGGGAAAGAGAGGGATGAAAGGTTGAGAGAAAATGCTGGAGGGGCACAGGAGGCTGCGGGTTGGGAGTGAGGGGCACCAGCAGGGCTGGGGGTGCAGGGGGCTACAGGTCAGGAGTGAGGAGCACCGGCAGGGCTGCGGGGGCTGGGGGGCTGCCATTTAGGAGGGAGGGGCACTGGCAGGGGCCGGGGGGAGGGGGGGGCAGGGG
>NW_005842742.1:324658-329647 GCF_000455745.1 Alligator sinensis
GGTATCACAGCAGGTGGTGGTTTGGGAGGGGGGGGCACTGGCAGGGCAAACGTCCCACTTCCAACATCCTCCCAGCCCTGCCAGTGCCCCTTACTCCTGACTCACAGTCCCCTCCCCCCCAGCAGGGCTGTGGGCGGGGAGTGAAGGGCACCAGGGGACTGAGGGGTTGGGAGTTGGGAGTGGGGGGCACCAGCAAGCTGGTGGGGGACAAGGGGCTGCAGGTCAGAGTGGGGCACCAGTGGAGCTGGAACAGACGGGCGGGGGGCTTTGGGTCAGGAGGGAGGGGAACCAGCGAGGCATGGGGGGCATGGAGTGGTGGGTCAGGAGTGAGGGGCACCGGCAGGGCTGGGAGGATGTTGGAAGTGGGACGTTTGCTCACAGAGACGCTCGGAGCGGGGGGAGGCTCCAGTCTCCCCCTACCTCCTCTTGTGGGGGCAGAAGGGAACCCGGGGTGCTGGATAGTCGTTGGTGGGAGGAAAACCACAGGGCCACGAGAGGAGTGCGGTCGGGCTGTGGGCAGCAGCAAGAGATTGCAAGAGGTGGTGTGTGGCTGGCTCCTGGCCCGAGGGGGAGGGTGCCTGGGGTCTTACCCACCCCCGGGGCACTGAGGCCCATGGGTCCTCCTCGAAGGCCCACGGTGACCCCCAGAGGCCCCCTTGGCCCAGCTTTGGGGCATCCTACTGTGTCTTGGAGCAGACCCAGCTGCTGAGTTGACCTTGCTCCAATGCCCTTGAGGTCCTGCCCGGGTTGCTCCACTCTCTCTGGAGCAGGCAGCTTCCTGCAATGTTTCCCGCCCCACGGGCTCAGCCAATCATGGCCTTCCTGCCAATCCTGCCTCGCCCACACCATGGCAGCAAGTGTTGTGGCTTTCAGCTTGGTGGGTGGCCTGGAGAGGCCAAGCTGGTCACATTGGGAAGGTGTGGGCGTGCTCCTGCCTCTCTTTGGGGCAATGATGGAAGCTGCCTCCTGCTCTGCTTTCTGCTCCCTGCCCTGTGCCCCCTGCTCTATTAGCTGCTCTTCTCCCCACTCCCTGACCCAGTCAGTTACTCAGCTTTCCACCCCCTGCCCCGCTCAGCTGCTCTGCTTTCCTCTCCCTGCCCTGTACCCCGTTCCCCATCTATTCCTCTGCTTTCTGCTCCCTGCCCCAATCGACTACTCTGCTTTCCACTCTCCAACTAATCTACACCCCTTCTGCTCCCCCCATCTGCTGCTCTGCTTTCTGCTCCCTGCCTCAGCTCCCACCTGCCACACCCAGAGGATGCCCATGTCCCGTTGGGCACACATCCCGCATGTTCACCACCCGTGCTAGCAGGTGCGCTGGGGCAGGGCTCCGAGTGCTTGCGTGGCAGGGGACTGCTGCTAGAGGAACTGGAAAGGAGATCACAGGAGCATGCAGCAACCCTGACCATCTGCAGCAGCACCTAATGGTGACATCAGGTCCATAGCAGCAGCCCCCTGAAACACAAGGCAAGGCGAGACATTATTACCATATTTTCTCACATATAAAATGCCCCGGGGGGATGGGGGGGGGAGGGAGGGAGTGAGATCTTTCCTTATTGCAAATGACTGAGTAGTCCCAACAAGGGAGGGGACTCAGCTCCCTAGAAACTGCTGCAGCTTTTCATTTCAGTCACACCCAGGACGCAGCAGAAACAGCTCTTACCATATTCCTTGCATAAAACATGCACTCCAATTTTCCACAGGTGGGCCTTAAGGGAAAAGAGGGCATGCTATATATGAGGAAATATAATAGCACTTGAGAACTAGGCACTGCTACACCGAAAGCAGGAGAGGATTTTGCATTCATAGAGGTGGCTGGCAAACAAGAGCCTGAGTTGCTAAACAGCCATGTGTCTCATCAGAGAGGCAGGGCCAGCGCAGTGGAGCAGCAATGCTCTAGAAGAGGGGCTTCCAACCTTTTTAGATCATTGTAGCCCCCAGCAGCCAGACGCAGAGCAGCGTACCCCGCGGCCGCCGAGCGGGAGGGAGGGGGTGGCGCGCGGCCGGAGGTGGAACCTACAAACCACCCTTTCTACCTACTAACAGAAAAGGGGCCCAGGGCTTTTACATTGGCCTCCTTCCCCCCAGAGTTTCACCTCTCCTTTCAGATAGCTGACTGACAGATTACCTAGCCAATCAGGCCCCCTTCCCTCCCCCCTGGCTATATAAAGGTTTCATACCCAGAAGTATTTGGTTTTCTTTTAGCTGGGTTGTGGGAAGAGCAGAGATCTAGGCATGCTGCCTAGGGGGTTTAGGAGCTGACTGGGGCTTTATTTCCAGAGGGTTTATGGTATCCTCTGATCCCTTGTTTTCAGGGGATGTTTCTGTTCTCCATGTCCTGTTTGTCCTCTTCCAGACTAACTCCACCTGGTGTGTTTTCAAGGCAGTGCCTGGTACAATACAAGCTGAGCTATCAGCTAGCATCTGGGCAGGGCTTGGTCATGACTATGATGTGGTTTGTGGGGTGGTGAGGCCATGCCTTGTCCTGAAGGTGTCCTAGCTTTTGTCTGGGGGTGCTTGGCAATGCCTGGGACTGGGGGAGATGTGATCTTTGGTTAAGGTCTGGGCAATGCCTGGCACTGTGGGGACCCTGATTTTCTTCTGTAGGGAACTGGGCAAGACCTGATGCCAGGGTAAATGATCTGGCGGGGGAGGCAGGGGGTGTCTGTGCAGAGCCAAATAGAGAACTTGTCTTTTGGTGCCTCCCACCCATCTTTTTATGCCCCATGCCTCACCCCACCCCAAGGGTTGTTCCAGTCCAGCCTGGGTCATCATCACATTCCCTTTCCTTCCCCCCTGCCACTTCTTGTGGTCACATTGGGCAGAGGCCGTGCGGCACTGCCCTTGCAGCTTCCTGCCCCCGCGACCCAGAGATGTGGATGGGCTGCCTGGAGTCTGCGCTGCAGAGAGACGTGGCCAAAGGGGAAGTAACATGGGGACCATGTATATCTGGGCCTCATGTGGATGCCACTAGTGGCCCTTGCTGTGGGCAGCCTGGGATGGGTGAAGCAGTGGCTCCTGGCACTGGCCCCCATCTTCGTCCTGTTGGCACTTCAGGGACTTGCCTGGGCCAGGACTTCTGGCCACCAGTTCCTCCTGCGCAGTGCTTGGAGTGGGGAGGGGCAGGGATCAGCTGGGGTGGGGCAGGGTGGCTCCCCCATACCATATACCCTGGGTGGTTGCCCAACCCTAAGTCCAGCTCTGGGTCCATGCAGTGCCTACTCAATTGGGCCACCCTGTTTTCTTCTGGGGAGATCTGGGTGGCCCATAGGCTTATGGGGAGCAATCTTGATGTGGGGGGTGTTGGGCAGTGCTTGGCAAGATGGGGACCCCCATCTAGGCTGGCACTGAGTTCCCATTCAGCCTTTCCCTCCTGCACCTCCAGCTCTGTGCCTGCTATAGAGGGCAGATGCCGTTCCTCCATGGGGCAGGATCCCCTCTGCAATCTATTGGAGTGGGTCTAGATGCCACTCACCCCCTCCTTCAGCCCCTCCCTAGGATGTGAGTTGATTCTCACTGGCTCCTCATTGTATTATTGTTCATTATTTTGACTCCTTGGTTACGGGGTGAGCGGTAACCTTGTCAACGGGGTATTGCTCCCCACCACCACTTCCGCTTTTGGCGTGCACCATCCCGGCACAGAGGAAGGAAGAGCTGAGGATAGTGGTTGCTTCAGAGAAGAGCCTTGAACCCCTCTAGGTCACCAAAGGTAAGGCTTTCCTTATTTGCTGGGTGCAATGGTGCAAGGGGCTGTAAGGATACGAGAAGAACCAGGAGAAGGCTGCATTCCCCACAGTGAGCTTGGGGAAGCTGAGGGCAGGGCTTTTGGGCTAGTGGGTGCGGCCATGCCCCCACCCAAAAGCAGAGCTCGGTTGTACCAGGCGCTCCTGGACCCTGCCTGAGGGCCCAGTGAAACCTGGAGCCCCAGACAACGTCTGACACCTTCCCACAGTAGCCCAGCCCCTGGCAGCCTTTGGGTGCTGGGTGGTGCTCAAGACAAAAGCATGGGGCCGCCTTTATATCAGGCATAGCCTAGACCCCAATTAAGATCTGGGCTCCCCAATCACTGCCTCAACACCCACGACGCTAGGGGGCCCATCAGCCAGCCTCACCCACCCTCCAGAAAGCCTCCTTTCATCTTAATATATCAAACAAGCCTCACTATTACTATTTCAGTGGGAAACTGAGGCACAGAGAAGGGACTCGGCTGGACCTGGGTGGTCCAGGGATTCTACAGCAAACGTGGGGATAGATCCCCAAGTGTCCAGAGCCTCAGACTTCACCGCAGACCACTCTTATCTGCCTTCTTGACTTAAGACAGCAGAAATGCTCTTTCCCCATGATCAGAGCAGTGTTCAGAGGCTAGGAGTGGAGGGATATTCTCCTGGGCTTTATTTTAAGGACCTCTTTTGCCCCTTTCATAGATTTTTAGGGTCAGAAGGGACCTCAGTAGATCATCAAGTCTGACCCCCTGCCCTGGGCAGGAAAGAGCGCTGGAGTCAGATGACCTCAGCTAGGTGCTTGTCTAGTCTCCTCTTAAAGACCTCCCAGGGTAAGGGAGAGCACCACCACCCTTGGAAGCCCATTCCAGATTTTGGCAACCCTCACCATAAAGAAAATGTTCCTAATGTCTAATCTAAATCTGCTCCCTGTCAGGTAACGGCCATTGTTCCTACTAACCCCAAGGGGCGCCCTGGTAAACACACTATTCCCTATTCCTTGCTGCCCTTTCCTCCTCAATGAATTTGTGGGATGGGATGGGATGGGTTGGGAAGGGACAGGATGGGACAGGACGGAAAGGGAAGAGTCATACCACACCACACCTGGAGGTGTGGATGGAAGCCAGGAGTCCAGGCTTCAGGCCACTCTTCTGTAACCTGCTCAGTTTCCCCGTACCTGAACAGATATTGGAAGGCAGGCATCTGGGTGACTGGTGCCTCCTGAGTGAGGGGGGTCATTTGCCCCCCAGTGGTCAGTCAGCGACCGGGG
>NW_005842742.1:329743-330309 GCF_000455745.1 Alligator sinensis
TCCTGTGGCCGATTTCACTGACTTGGAAGTGTCACGCCAACCTGGAAGTGCCAGCGGCGCAGCACTTCTGGGTTGGCACAATCAGCTGCAGGGAAACCCCTCTCTCCCCTGGTCAGTGCGAACCGCAGGGATCGCTTCTTCTGGTGCCCCCACTCCCCAGCTGGTGCTCTCAGGGGGGCACCAGCACTCTTGCCTGCCCCCATGCCCACCACCTAAGCGAGGAATGCTGGCTATCAGGGGGTGCACGTGCACCCCCGTGCACCCCCTACACATCACCACTGCCCTCTAGACCCCATTCCCTGCTCCGAGGGGGGATAGAACCCAGGCATCCTGGCTCAGAGCCCTTTGGCTTCAACCTCCCCCTGACCCCGCTCTCCTCCCAGAGTTGGTTGAAAACCCAGTTGTCCTAGCTCCCGACCATGCCTTGCTCCAGCTCATCATGCCCCACTCTCCTCTCAGAGCTCCAGGCTCCCAGCCCCACCCTGCTCTCATTCCCCTCCAGATCAGGGACAGAGCTTGGGTGTCTCAGCTTCCAGCTCCCCTGTTCCACCCAACTGCCCCCCCCC
>NW_005842742.1:330319-336771 GCF_000455745.1 Alligator sinensis
AATAAGACCTTGATTTGTCAGTCTCTGGTGTCTTCCAGGCAAAAAAACAGGTCCTACTGGAACTCAGTTCTTTTCCTGTCACCATGAAGCCTCCCCTCACCCTTAATCTCTTCTTGGCCCTCCTCACTGTGACAGGAGCTCAGATAATCAGAGGTAAGTTCCTTCCTGCGTGGTCAGAGCATCTTCCAGTGGTTGCTATATTCACACAGAAGAATCAGATAGACACAAATATCAGGAGAAAAGCAATGAGATTTTCCCCCCCACCCCTTCTTTCTCCTTTTCAGAAAATTCCCTCTCCTGTTTCGACTGCAAGTCTGGGGGGAGGTGCTCTCATGTGCCGCAGGTCTGCCGCTCTACTCAGGATGCCTGCATCTTTGTCTCAGAGCACAACACCCTTGGTGAGTAGTGTGGAGACCGGTGTGGTGACTGATGGAGTCATAGGTGCCCTCAGACACATGATTCACAGCTTCATTACACACATTATTTAGGCTGCACAGGCGAAGTCATTATTGCACAAAGATGTGGCTTGGAAAATATAGAACACTTCTTTTTGTAGCTGGTTTCTATCAAGCTTTAATTTGAATGTGTGGCAAGTCACACACACACACTGGACATGTCTACATGTTCATTAATGTGCCTTAGTTACTGCACATTTAGTTTAGTACTTCTGACTGCTTCCCTTCAGGCTACTTGCAGGACCTGGTCTTCAGACCACACAGCTCATGGAGGAAAACCATACTTGTGTGTGCTCCCCAGGAGCTAGGAGCCAGGACACCTGGGTTCTCTCCCAGATCTGAGAAGGGAGTGGAGGCTGGTGGGCATCATTTAAAGTGGGACATCTTTACTGATTTACTATACAGTATTGGCAACCCACTTTTTAAAAGTGACACTTACTGTGCATTAGCCTAATAACATTGTGTAGTAGGCTATTAGCACGGTTAATAACCACAATACTACCGCACAGTGTTATTAGGCTAATGTGCAGTAAGCGTCTCATGTAGACGTGCCTCCTATTGTGTTTGGCCAGGTCCTGCAGCACAGTAGGGTAGACTGCTTTCTCTCCTTCCCCTCTTCCCGTTCCTGCAAGGGGACTTTATGACTCCGGCTCCACTCATGCTTAACTCATGCCACCCCAGAGTGCAGTAGCGGATGTCATGACTCACTGTCCTGCCTTCCTTCCTTCAACCAGCCTTCAAGGGCACTTTCAGAAGCTGTTAGCACCTCTGTGTGTGATGAACACTCAAGTGACCTGCTTTTTGGAGAGCTGGGGAGGGAATCTGTGGTGAAACCTGTGGAAAAGGCAATCACCTACACTCACCTTTTCTTAAAGAGTAGAAAGAAGAAGAGAAGCTCAGGGATCCTGTAAAATCCCCCAGTGCGGGGCTGGGAGAACAGGCCTGCTCCTTGTTCTGCCCCCTTTCACTTTCACTGTTTCCTGGCAGGTAAAAGGAACTGCTCTTACCGTATTTCTCACATACAGTGTGCACTGAAACCTCCTGTAGCTTTTTTGTGGGGAGGCAGATGGTAGGTGGCGGTGGTGGGTGGGGTGGTGATGTTCAAGAGAAAATGTAGTCAAAGTGTGTGTCTACATGAGCATTTAGGCAAGCCTAAATTTAATGCTCAGGAGCTTACTGCACATGAAGGTGATTTAGGCTCATGTCTACATGTACACATGTTAAAGCAGATTAACACCATGTGCGTGAATTGATGTGGGACTAAAGTTAGTCCCAAGTCAGTCCATACGCAGTGTTAATGCACCTTAATGTGTCTTCACATGCGTTAATCCACTTTATCGATTGGCACCTAAACTGATACTTGCAAAAGCAGGTATCAAATTTAGGTGCATATAGCCGAAAATCACCATTTTAAGGCATATTAAGGGCATGAACATGTAGATATGTGCTCTTAATGCACCTTAAATCAGGCTCAAGTGCCTTAAATTGGCACATGTAGATGCACCTAAAGTGTTTTGAAGATAAGACTGTGAGATATAGGGATTGTGGATGTTATGAATGTCTCCGATAACAAGATCTGCTGAATGGGTGAGTCTTATTGGGGTTTTTGGGGGGATTTTTTAAAATCTTGGCCTTCTTTCCAACAGGAGCTGAAAGTACCGGCACGTATCAGTCCTGTACCAATTCGAAGAAAAGCTTCACTGGCTTTGTGGGTCTTTACTTTGGGGAGGCCACAATGGTGGAAATCAAGTCAGAGATTTGCAACACTGATGACTGTAACGCACAGTTGACGTGGTCCAGTACGTATGGTTATTGGTGGCTTAGTCCAGTAGGCACTAACCATTTTGGTAGGAGTTGCACAGATTAGCCCATGACCTCCCAAAGTGCCAGATCACCTTCCCCTGCCCAATATGTCTTCTGCTTCCTGTGAACATCTCCCAGATTTGGAATGGGAGTCATTATCCATTTCCAGTAGAGCCATGGCAATCACAGTCTGTTTTTTCAGCTGCTTTTCCCTTCCAAAACCAGAGAAAGCAAAGCTGAATTCCAGTTTGAATCCCACATCGTATTTTTTCCCCCACCAAAATATTGAGCATTGTGCTGAACAACAGATCTCATTTCTCTCAAACAGATTTTGACCATTTTCTTGGAAATGGAAAAATTTCAACACTTTCAAATGAAGGGGAGGGGGAATATACACTTTCTAGTGAAAGATGACAAATTTGAGGTGGGGATGTAAGAATTACCAATTATAAATTTTTTTTTGGCAGTTCTACTCTTCATGGCTGTTCTTTATTGATAATTATTTCTCCCAAGACGGTTTCTTGTGTTTTGTTTTTTAGATTCAGCAATCAACAGTGTTCCTAATGGCCTTCATTGCCCCACATGCTATGCCCCGGGGTTTAGTACCTGCGAGAGCACTGGGAACCTCCGCTGCAAGGGAGGGGCCGACCAATGTATCTATGCAGTTGGGAAGATTTCTCAAGGTATGTCCCCATCTAATTTATGTCATCAGCCTTCAGTTGAAGGACTGAGGCCTTGCAAGGCTTCCCATTGGAGAGGGGTGGAGAAATCAATGACAGGGAGCTTCAGTGTTTCCTTTTAGCACAGTAAGTTTCATTACATCAGGCCTAGAACAGGGGTGGTTGCCAATGGCATTCTGGAAATCCCTTTTTTTAGAAAATTCAGCTTGTAGTTTTGGTGGTTGGTTTTTCAAGATGTCCTACTCTAGTTGAGACCTCTCAGCCTCCACTCCCTTTCCAGAACTGGGAGAGAACCCAGATGTCCTGGCTTCTAGCTCCTGAGGAGACCACACAAGTATGGCTTTTCACCATGAGGTCCAAGAAGACCAGATCCTACAAGTAGATGAGGTCAGAGGAGAACAGTCAGGAGGGCATGTGTGGGGTTAGGAGAAGGAAGGTCAGAGTCAGGACAGGCTGGGGCTGATGGGTACTGGCACTGCTCTCCCTACAGGAGGTGTTGCCATTCCCTTCGCTGCCCATGGTTGTGCTACACAGACTGCCTGCCACCTGACCACCCTGGAGGCCGGCGTGTTCACCTACAACCTGACCCGGCAGGACTGCAGCCCAGCGCCCCGTGCACCAGCCAGTGGAAGCCTCTGGGTGACAGGCTGTGCCCCCTTATTCCTCCCCAGCCTCTTTGTCCTTCTGCTGCATTAACTGCCCGCTTGGTATCTCCGGGGCATCAGGCCTCAATCGCACTGGGATCTGTGGAGAGCTGACACCCCCCCCCTTGCCTCCACCCTTTGCCTCAGTTTCCCACCTGAGGAAAAAGTAGGATGCAAGTACCATATTTTCTTGTATACAACATGCTCCTGAATATGATCCACACTTATTTCATTTTGCTTTTATTTAATTCCATTTCATTAAATTCTATCTTAATTCCATGGTTAATTAATTGAAGGTAAATTTAATGAACAGTTACAGTAATTTGAATGTAGTTAATTAAAAACTGAATTAGTTGAAAAATCCATTAATTTGAATGATTTAAAATTACAGATTAAATTGATTAGCAGAAAGATTAAATTAAATGAATTAAAATTAATTAATATAAAATTTATGCCATTTTTCATTTTTATTAATGCCCTTTTATTTTTTATTTTAATTTATTTTCTCTTAATTCCACAGGTATTTAATCAAAACAAATTTAATTAAATATTGTTTAAATATAATAAAAATCAGAAATTGTATTAATTAAAATTACAGATTAACACAAAATGAAGTCAAATGAAATACATCTCATTAATATGAAATTAATTTCATTTACCCTTTTCATTAATGCCATAATAAAATACAGAATGGCATGTTTAAAATTAAAGATGGCATTATTTTTAATTAAATTTTATTTACATTTTATTTTATTTTACATTATTTTATTTAATTGCAAGGCAAAATGGAGAGAGATGGCTCCCCCCACCCCCACCCCCAGTTATGTCTACATAGAGCTGAGAGAGTGTCTTGTCTTCAGCTGACTCACTTGCCTTTTCCTGTTTAACTAACGCTGACACTGTGGTTGCTGCTGAAAAGTGGTCTCCATGGGTAGCTCTTTTCAAAATCATAGATTCAAAGTCCTCCAAGAAAATGAAATCAGAGGAGAGAGGCCAGAAGCAGCTAGTTGGCAGAAAACAAGCAAGGCTAGTTTGATTAGTGGAACATCAAGACACTTAGAAAGGAGAGGTGGTTATTAACGTCTCTGGAGTGAAAAAGCCATTAAGTCATTTCACTCTCTCAGGTGCCTCGATAGTAATACAATGCCAGATGCACTGTGGAGTACGAGCTGAAGCTGGGGGCTTCTATCTGAGGCAGAAAATCAGGTTCCCTGCTTGCTACATGCACTACAGTTAGAGGGGGAGATGGGAGAAGAGGTGCAGGTTATACATGAGAAAATATGGTCCTCCACCTTTGAACAATGCTTTGACATGCGGTTGGACCCCTGGGGTCAAGATACTGATTGGGGCTTAATCCCTTCTAGGACCTGCCCCCAACCCCTCAAGATCTGCAGCAGGACCCAGGGGTCCGAGCTCCCAATTTCCTTTTGCTCCTACCCTGGAGATCTCAGGTTGTGATGTGGACCCACAAGTCTAGGATCCCAGCTCTTGTTTGTGCCTGAAACCCCTAGAAGTCGCTCCCCAACCAGACCTCAGGGTAGGGTAGTACCCAGGCAACCTGACTCCCATCCCATGCTGCTTTCACCTAATTCCTTCCCAGGAGTGAGAGGACACAGAGGAACCTGGTCTTCTCATTTCCTCCACTCGAACTCCCTTCTCTGAACTGGGGTTAGAACCCGGGTGTCTTTGCTCCCAGCACCCTCCACTAACCCATTAGAGTAGACCCTACTCCTGTCCCAGAGCTGGCCATAGAGCCCAGGCATCCTGGTGCCAGCTTTCACCCCTCCTCCCACTGGATACAGCTCCCTCTTGTATTTCAGAGAGCAAATGCACTGAATAAAGCACAATGTGGATACCAACACCCACTGTGCGTGCGTGCGTGTGTGTGTGTGTGTGTGTGTGTGCAGGATGCCTGGGTTCTCTGTGCATGTGGTGCACTTTGGCACTTCGGGGCCATCTGGGGGTGGGCACCCTAAATTCATACCCCTTACCCCAACAATGGCATATCCCAGTAGGAGATGGGAATACACCAACCCACACCCACCCTATGGGTGTCTGGGGTCTCAACTTTGACCTGTGGGAATCTGTGGGGTGGGGCTATCCCCTTAGGCATCCAATGACTGCTCTTTGCAAGAGACTTTTAGGGGAGCCATGACTGTTGTCTCCTAGGCAAGTGCACCCTGACAACCTCCACCTCTCCACCCATGGTGTAGGGTCCTTGCCCCACCCCTCTGGCTGCTGTTCAGCAAAGGTTGTGTCCAACTGTCCTGTCCCCTGGCTGAGATATAGTGCAAGAGGCCTTGTGCAACAAGGCACATGGATGCCCATCAGGGTCATGCCGGTGCCAGGATGACATTCCTATTGTCTTGGGGTATCAGCCAAGATAGACACTTTATTTATGGCATGCCAGTACTACCAGAAACCCAGGGTTGGACTGGGCACTGCCAAGACTGGGAATACCCATAAGGAAGCCATCTGAAGCCCCCAGTGGTCACTTTGAGATAGGCCTAGGTGCTGGTTAGACACTGGCTGAGATCGGGATCCCTCCAGTGGGCAGTGTTGCCCAGACCCTGGCTAACATGAAGTTACAGCAAATTAGGTTGAGACTGGATTTCAGGGGGAAAAAAAATCTTCTTCACTGTTAGAGTAGGGAGGTAGATGCCTAGGGTTGTGGACTGCCTATTACTGGAGGGGTTCAAGAAGACCTTGGATAACTACTGGTCAGGGATGAGACCTAGGCCTACAACAAGGGGAGTTCTGGACTCGCCATCACTGAAAGGGTACAAGATGAGGTTGGACAGCAACTGGTGGGGGATGATGTAGGTGTGGCTAGGCCTATGTTCTTCTGTGGGCATTTCCAGGCTTCTGGG
>NW_005842742.1:336781-343776 GCF_000455745.1 Alligator sinensis
CCGGCTCCATGTATCAGGGTACTTTTAAGCCTCTCTCAGAGGCTGGGGGTGGGGACTGGGCTGTGCCAATGCTCCAGCTGGGACTCAAACTCTGAAGGTCCTGGCTAAAGGGTCTTGCCTTTCTGCTCAGGGTCCGTCTGATTATTATATTTGGAATAAGGAAGGAATTTTACCCTAAGGTCAGATTGCTATGGAGTCTGTCTGTGTATGTGTGTGGGGGGTGGGGTGGGGGTTAACTTCCTCTATAGCAGGGGGCACAGCATCTACCTGGGATCTCTTGAGTGTATATATTAAGGACCTTTCGTAGAAACAGGACATTGGCCACTGTGGTCCTCCTGCTTTCCCTGTGGCAGAGTCTGATGTGATGTGTGGTGTTGATAGTTTTGCAAAGAGTTTAGATGATGGATGAATCTGGGATGGTGGGGACAGGGCTTATCCTGCCTTAGCCAGGGTTTGGACTAGCTGTGACCTCTGGAGGTCCCTCCCAGCTGCTTCTCTACAACACTTTGCTATCAGGGATTCCCAGCAGACCAGATGCCACCCTGTCCCAGAGTCAAAACAAAAGGTGCCTTTTCAGGCCTGTGACGTGTCACAGCAATGAGGCTCCTCTTTTGCTAATGCAGGGATTTGGATAGAGATGTCCTGCTGTGGGCAAGCAGCCAGGTGCTATGAGTGTGACTCTGGGAGGGAGCAGAGAGGCAGGCTTCTTGGGCCCAGAGCGAGCTGGAAGGGCTGACATAAATGCCTGAACAAGCAAATTCCTGGCAGGTGTGGGATTCCAGTGAGTGTGTGTATGTGTGTCTGGGTGTTTGTGTGACTTATTGAGAAGAAGGCTAATGGCATCCTGAGCTGCATTAGTAGCAGCGTTGCCAGCAGATCGAGGGAAGTGATTCTTCCCCTCTATTCAGCACTGGTGAGGCCACACTTGGAGTCTTGTGTCCAGTTGTGGGCCCCCCCACTACAGAAGAGATTGAAGAGAGTCCACTGGAAGGCAATGGAGAGGGTCCGAATGCTGTGGAACAGGATGGATGAAGAGAGGCTGAAGGACATGGGCTTAATTTAGTCTGGAGAAGAGAAGAATGAGGGGGGATTGAATAGCAGCCTTCAACTCCCTGAAGGGAGCCAGGAGCAGAGAGGAGAGGAGGGAACTGGGCACACGTGTGTCCCCCCACACGTATGCCCCCTTACCTGACCAAGGTGGAGGCGGAGGTGGACGGAGCGGAGCAGCGGAGCCAGCAGTGGGGGCAGCAACAGCTGATCCCCCAAAGGTAAGTGGGGCAGAGGGAGCCAGCAAAACTGGATCTGGAGGGGAAGCCCCCGGATTCCTTTTAGCTGAGCCGGTAGGGAGCCACGCTCCTGAGCCGTGCCGAGCGAACAGAGCTTGCAAACAGGTGAGCTTTGTAAGGGCACACCGGCATTTGCACCGGCGTTCGTGCAGGCGGGTGAGCGGGAGGGTCCAGGAGGGAGACTCCAGCAAGGGTAGGGTGAAGGTACTACACAATAATATAAATAAATATCATTTTTAAAATGCTGTTGAGTTGGATTGCTGCTAAGTCCCTGCCCGGGGAGGCCTCCACCCAGGCAGAGCCCATGGGGGAGATGGTGTCCCCCGGCCCTCCGGCCTGTGGGGGATGCCCAGCGGGGCTGGGGGGGGCAAGGAATGGGGGCCCCCACACCTGTTCTGCGGACACCTGTCTTGGGGTCATGGAGGCACAGGCGTGGGAGCTCCAGGAGGAGCTTAGCAGGCTGAGGGGAATCAGGGAGGCGGAGGATGAAATTGATGGTTATTTCCTTTCCCTGCAGGACCAGGCACTCAAGGAAGAAGCATCCCGGGAGGTGCCCTCCACAGCAGAGTGGCAGATGGTCCCGTCCAGAGCCAGGGCTGCTCGCAGCAGAGCAGTACCAGTTCCTCCAGTCTGGCTGGAGAACAGGTACGAGGCCCTGGTGACACTGCAGGAGAAGGAAGGAGAGGAGGAAACCTCTGGAGAGGAGGCCACTCCACACTCTCCACACTCTGAACAGGCTGAAGGAGCTAAGCAGACCCAGAGGAAGAAACATTGAGTGATCATCATAGGCGATTCCATCCTGAGAGGTACGAAGGGTCCCATCTGTTGCCAGGACCCCTCAACATGCAAGGTCTATTGCCTGCCTGGAGCAAAGATTCAGGATGTGACAGGGGTAATCCAGGCCGTGATCTAGCCCACCAATTACTACCCCATGGTCCTAATCCATGTGGGCACTAATGATGCAGACAGGAGAAGCCCTGATCACCTGATGATTCCATCCTGAGAGGTACGAAGGGTCCCATCTGTTGCCAGGACCCCTCAACATGCAAGGTCTATTGCCTGCCTGGAGCAAAGATTCAGGATGTGACAGGGGTAATCCAGGCCGTGATCTAGCCCACCAATTACTACCCCATGGTCCTAATCCATGTGGGCACTAATGATGCAGACAGGAGAAGCCCTGATCACCTGATAATGGACTACCACGCTCTGGGGGGCATGCTGAAGGAGACAGGGGCACAGATGGTATTCTCTTTTGTCCTACCTTGGAGCAGACATGGAAGATGACACAAAACCTGCATCAGAGAGGTCAACTTGCGACTTCGGGAATAGTGTCTTGAGGTGGGCTTCAGCTTCCTAGACAACAACCCACACATCAGGATGAGAGAGATGCTTGGGTGGGATGGGCTTCACCTGTTCCCCAAAGGTAAGCGTGTGTTCTGTTCTAGGTTGGCTGATCTCCTCCGGCAGGCTTTAAACTAGGTTTGTCAGGGGAAGGGGAAGACAAGGGTGGAGGAAGCCTTGGACCACTAAACCAAGTGTCACCCACAAAAACAGCCCAACCTAGACCAACAATGAGCAGAACAAATACCCAGGTAAGCAACAGGGGCCCAGGTGATACTGAGATTAGGGGGGCAGTGCATGCATCTTCAGGAGGCCTCAAATCCCTCTACACTAATGTTCGTAGTATGGGGAACAAGCAGGAGGGACTTACCCTCCTGCTAGCTAACATCAACCCAGATACAGTGGGGCTCACTGAAACGTGGTGGGACCCAACGCATGACTGGGTGGTGAATATCAAGGGCTATAGGCTGTACAGGAGGGATAGGAGAGAGAGGAAAGGTAGGGGTGTGGTGCTCTACATCAAGGAGAAATACACCTCCTCAACGAGTAGCACTGGGTCAGAGGAGGGGCACGCTGAAGTGTTCTGGGCCAGAATACAAGGGGGTCAAGGAGAAAGGGACTTAACGGTGGGGGTCTACTACAGACCACCCAACCAAGGGGAAGAGCTAGACCAGGAATTCTTAAGTCAGCTCATGGAGGCAGTTAGGTCAAAGAATGTGGTCATCATGGGTGACCTGAACTTTCCAGACATCTTCTGGGAAGAGCAGTCAGCCAGGTCTGACCGCTCACGAAGGTTCCTAGCTGAGTTACAGGACCTCCATCTAACCCAGGAGGTGCACAGCCCCACCAGGAGAGATGCCTTGTTGGACCTGGTCCTGGCCACAGGTGACGACCTGGTGAGGGGGCTGCAGGTGCTCGACCACCTGGGCGACAGCGATCATTGCCTGCTGGGATTCACCATCCAGCGCAAGATGGCAAAGGCCTGCAGCAAGGAAGGAGCCCTGGACTTCAGGAGGGCAGACTTCAATGAGGTAAAGAGACTACTCGGGGAGGCACTGAGGTCCTGGAGGGGAGGGGAGTCGGGTGTCCAAGAAGAGTGGTTGTTCCTTAAGGAAACGATCCTCCAGGCCCAAAGGGAGATAATCCCAACATCGATCAAAGGGGCAAGAGGGCGCAAAAGCATACAGTAATGTCTACTAGCTAAAAAGGAGGTGTACACCCAATGGAAGGGAGGGGCCATCACCAGGGAGGACTATACCTCGGTAGCTTGGTGCTGCAGGGGGGCGGTCAGGAAGGCCAAGGCGGAGATGGAACTGGGACTAGTGACCCGGATCAAGGACAACAAGAAATCCTTTTTTAAATACATAGGGGGTAAAAGAAGGTACCGGGTAACATGGGGCCTCTGCAGGACACGTTAGGAAATCTGGTTGTCACACCAGGCAGCAAAGCTAACCTCTTTAACAATTTCTTTGCCTCCATTTTTCTGAGCAGGGACCAGGTCATTCCCCACACCGGGACCCCCATAGGCCCCAGGGGAGGTACACCCAGGCCTAGGGTCAGAGAGGACCTAGTCAAGGAACTTCTGGAGGGACTTGAAGCATTTAAATCAACAGGTCCTGGCAATCTCTACCCCAGAGTACTGAGGGAATTAGCAGAGGTCATTGCTGGACCCCTGGCATGGCTTTACAAGCATTCATGGTGCTCTGGTGTGGTGCCAGAGGACTGGAAAAGGGCCGATGTGGTTCCCATTTTCAAAAAGGGAGGAAGGAGGACCCAGGAAACTATAGGCCAGTCAGTCTTACCTCAATCCTGGGCAAGCTTTTTGAGTGAGTTATCCTGGCGCATGTCCGTGAGGGGCCGGAAGGGGAGATTATGCTTCGAGGCAACCAACACGGGTTCATTCGAGGCAGGTCCTGTCAGATCAACCTGGTGGCCTTCTATGACCAGGTCATAGAAGGCCACCAGGTCACAAAATCCTTAGACGCAGGGGTAGCGGCGGACATAGTGTTTCTGGACTTCAGGAAGGCCTTCAACCCTGTCTCTCACCCCATTCTCGTTAAAAAACTAGGAGACTAGCGTTGACACCTACACAGTCAGATGGGTCACTAGTTGGCTGGAGGGCCGCACCCAGAGGAGTGATGGTGGACAGGTCTTATTCGACCTGGAGGGATGTGGGCAGTGGGGTCCCCCAGGGCTCGGTCCTTGGGCCTGCACTGTTCAACATCTTCATTAGCAACTTGGACGAGGGGGTATAAAGCACCCTGTTCAAATTTGGAGATGAAACTAAGATGTGGGGGGAAGTGGGCACACTAGAAGGGAGGAATAGGCTGCAATTGGACCTAGACAGGTTACAGGGGTGTGCGGATTAGAACAGGATGGGTTCAACACTGACAAGTGCACGGTGCTGCACCTGGGGAGGAAGAACCAGCAGCGCACCTACAGGCTGAGGAACTCCCTTCTCGTCAGTGCAGAGGCAGAAAAGGATCTTGGAGTCATTATTGATTCCAAAATGAACATGGGCCGACAGGGTGAGGACACGGTCAGGAAGGCCAACCGCACCTTGTCATGCATCCACACATGCATCTCGAGCAGGTCCAAGGAGGTGATCCTCCCCCTCTACGTGACACTGGTCAGGCCGCAGTTGGAGTACTGTGTCCGGTCCTGGGCGCCGCACTTCAGGGAGGCATGTGGACAGCACGGAGAGGGTCCAGAGGAGGGCCACCCGCATGGTCAGGGGGCAGCAGGGCAGGCCCTACGAGGAGAGGCTGAGGGACCTGAACCTGTTCAGCCTCCACAAGAGAAGGCTGAAGGGGATCTAGTGGCCGTTTACAAACTAGTCAAGGGGGACCAGCAGGCATTGGGGGAGTCCCTGCTTCCCTGAGCACTACCAGGAGTGACAAGGAGTAACGGTCACAAGCTAGCAGAGGATAGATTCAGACTAGAGATCAGGAGGCGCTACTTCACAATCAGGGCGGCTAGGACCTGGAACCAACTTCCAAGAGAAGTGGTGCTGGCTCCTACCTTGGGGGTCTTCAAGAGAAGGCTGGATAAACACCTTCCCGGGGTTGTTTGACCCCAGTACTCTTTCCTCTTCATGGCAGGGTGTGGGACTTGATGATCTGCGTGGGTCCCTTCCGACCCTACCAACTATGAGACTATGGTTGCAAAGAGGATGGAGCTGGACTGTTCTCATTGGGGGCTGATAACAGAACAAGCAGCAATGGGTTCAAGTTGCAGCAAGGGAAGTTGAGGCTAGATATTAGGAAAATCTTTCTCACTTGGAGGGTAGTAAAGCATTGGAACAGGCTTGCCAGAGAGGTGGTGGAGTCTCCATCCTTGGAGGTTTCGAAGGCCCCTTAATACCATATTTTCTCATCTATCAAATGCCCACAAATAAGACTAGTGGGGTTTTTTTGGAAGGCAGAATGTGTGTAGGTGTGTGTGGGGGGGAGATTGTTCCCAATCATGGCCTAAAGCTGGCTTTTATTTTCATGCTTACTGCCCAAGAAGGAAGCTGGCCTACATGTTTCACCAGTGTGTCTCCATGCTTCTATTCCAGCAAAGGAAAAAACCCCCCAGCTTTCCTCATTTTAGATGAAGACACACAGCCCAGTTTTTAAGGGCCAGTATTGAGGGGACAGAAAAGGTGCACGCTGCCTTTTCAGTACCCTTAAAAACAAGCGCATCATTCATGCCCAGTGGCAAAGTATTTCCAAACTGAAGAAAACAGAAATATTTCCTTTGCAGAAGGGCAAAGCACAGCCTTGGGGGCCTTACAGATCTCTTTGGAATTTGGCTGTTTTCCTGAATGAAATGCCTTTGAAATTGGCACATTCTTGCAGGGGTTTCAGGAATTTTCCATAAGGGAAAGGGGAGTGGGGGAGGAAGTGGATCACCCCCCACCCCCAACTAGCTTTGCAAGTGACTTATGTCAGGAGGAAACAAAGATTTTTCTTCATTTGCTGCTGGAAACGAGGTGCATGGATTCATCCATTCTTAGTGCTACTGTTGACTGTATCTTTTTAAGGCACCAGGAAGAAGCTGTCAAAATCCACTCATTGAACGTCCATGCTTCTCAACAACACTGATTGTGTTCTCAACAATAAAAATCTAATTGCTGCTGTGGAATGAGGTATAGATTTTTTATGGTAATCAGGAATCACAAGACAACTATTTTGAACCAGTCATTTTCACTTCTGCTGAGTGTTCCTTCTTCCTGGAGGAGCATTGCTTTCTGGGAGCACCTGGAATGAGATGTGTTCTTCCTGGAGATTGGTGTGATGAGGTCTGTTTTAAGCATCTCTTTCCTCTGCATTGGTTGCTG
This sequence comes from Alligator sinensis, assembly GCF_000455745.1. Lineage (NCBI taxonomy): Eukaryota > Metazoa > Chordata > Crocodylia > Alligatoridae > Alligator > Alligator sinensis. The sequence continues at coordinate 343,733 of NW_005842742.1, forward strand.
AAGGTAATATCATTGGGGCAGGGGCAGTGGCTTTTTTAGTGCTT
>NW_005842742.1:343786-346139 GCF_000455745.1 Alligator sinensis
TGGATAACACACAAGGAAGAATGAATGGAAAACCTCTCCCAGGCAGCCATCTCTTGCTGTACATAGAAGTTTGTGACTCAACCTCCTAGAGTCATGAGATTGCAGAGGTGAAAACCCCTCAGTTTCAGTTTTTTAAAGTCATTTTCTGATTGAAAATCTTCCAAGGGAAGAGCCTATTTTTTCCTTATTCACTGCTTAATGCAATAGGCACTTATTTCTCTAATGAGGAAGAGAGAATTGTTTAATAAATGAAATCATTGTGATGGCTAAGATCTAACAGCATCTGTTGTTTATTTCATTGGGGGGTATTAATTCTTCTTTCTCCCTTCATAAATTTATGGCAGGCGAGTCCCCCCCAGATGAAATTGAGGGCTCAACATCACCTGCCCTCCTACACCTCCAAATGTAAATGTTATATAATTGATTTCAGTCTGCAAATGCCATGATAGAATGAATATGAATATAATTCATAGTCAAGAAGACTGGAGCACAGGTTGTATTTTCTTCCATCCTTCTGGTTGGCAGCAGCTGGAGACGCCAGGGTTCCCCGCATCAAGGAAGTCAACCAGCGGCTCCAGAATTGGTGTCTTCAGGAGAGCTTTGGATTCTACAGCCATGACCAGCACTTCCAGGAGGAGGCTTCCTGGGAGATGATGATCTTCATCTCTCTCCCAGATATAAGTATCTCTTCACCCGCAGGTTGGCTGTTCTCCTCTGAAGAGCTTTAAACTAGGCTCAACAGGGGTTGGGGAACCAGTGGTCAAAGAGAGCCCAGGGTTGGTAAACCACAAACAAGACAGCAGATCACACCAGGTAAGTATTAAGGGGTCGGTGAGCCATAAACAAGGCACCAGATCACACCAGGTAAGTAATAAAGGGAACACACACCATCAAGGCACAGGGGCACCAAGAGCCCCCTTTGGGGACTAAAATGTCTATACAAATGCCAGGAGTGTGGGGAACAAGCAAAAGGAGCTCACACTCTTGCTTGCTAGCACCCAGTATGACCTAGTTGGACTAACCAAAACTTGGTGGGATTCTACACACGACTGGGCGGTAGGCATTGAGGGGTATAGGTTGTATAGGTGTGACAGAGTGGGGAAAAAAGTTGCAGGGGTAGCACTCTATGTTAAGGAGCAGTACACGTCTTCCACCATTAAGGCAGGGGTGGAGGAGGGGAACACCGAGGCATTGTGGATCAGGATCCAGGGGGGGCCAGGGGAAAAGGACTTGGTTGGGGGGTCTACTACAGGCCTCCTCATCAGGATCAAGAGCTAGATGATGTATTCTCCGGGCAGTTAGCAGATGCCACACAGGTGAGCGAGGCGGTGGTCATGGGAGATCTAAACTACAAAGATATCTGCTAGGAGGAGCAGACAGCCAAAACAAGCTTCTCATGGAGGTTCTTACACTGTGTGCAGGACCTCCACCTAACCCAGGTGGTGTCTAGTCCCACCAGGGGTAGCGCCTTGCTTGACCTGGTCTTAGCAACAGGGGATGATTTCGTGGAACATGCGAGTTCATGGTAGCCTGGGAGATAGTGACCATCACTTGGTCGAGTTCACTGTCCAGCAAAGGGTGGGTAAAGTAACTAGTGGGGCTAAGGTGTTGGACTTCAGAAGGGCCAACTTTAGCAAGCTTAGAAGGCTAGTTAGCGAGGGGATGCAACTCAAGAACATAGAGCACATGGGGGTCCAGGAGGGCTGGAGGTATCTCAAGGGAGTGATCCTTGGGGCTCAAAAGGAGTCTATCCCATTACGTAGGAAGGGAGGTAAGGGGGCAAAAAAGCCCCCTTGGCTGAACAGGGAACTCCAGGAGAGTCTGGGGGCAAAGAAGAGGATGTATAGGCAATGGAAGCAGGGAGCAGCCACCCAGGAGGAATATATCTCCCTGGTGCGCTATTGCAGGGAATTAGTTAGACAGGCCAAGGCGGGGCTTGAGCTCAGGCTGGCTTCAACAACCAAGGACAATAAAAAGTCCTTCTTCAGGTATATAGCGGGCAAAAGGAAAGCTCAGAGCAACATAGGGCCCCTGCAGGACAAATTAGGACAGTTGGTGGTTGACACGGGGGGGAAAAAAGCAGAGCTCTTCAATGAGTTCTTCGCTTCAGTATTTCTATGTACCGACCAAGCCAATTCCCCCACCTCGATCATTGACGGATGTCCACATGGCACCAGTCCACCTACAGTTAGTTCTGAAATAGTTAAGGAGCTCCTGGCGGAGCTGGATGGGTACAAGTCAGCAGGCCCGGATGACCTCCATCCACGGCTGCTGAAAGAACTGGCCAGTGTCATAGCTGAGCCACTGGCACAGCTGTTCGAGCACTTGTGGTGCTCCAGCCAGGTCCCTGGGG
>NW_005842742.1:346404-353131 GCF_000455745.1 Alligator sinensis
CGGAGAGTGGTGGTGGATGGTTCCTTCTCGGCCTGGAGGGAGGTGGGCAGTGGGGTCCCGCAGGGTTCGGTCCTCGGACTGATATTATTCAATATCTTCAATATCTTCATCAGCGATTTGGACGAGGGCGTGGAGAGCACCCTCTCCAAGTTCACTTATGATACCAAGTTATGGGCAAAGTTAGTACATCGGAGGGCAGGGAGCAGATTCAGGCTGACCTGGACAGTTTGGAGCAATGGGCAGAGAGAAATAGGATGCGATTTAATAAAGATAAATGTAAGGTACTCCACCTGGGAAGGAGGAACCCCCAGCACACCTATAGGTTAGGGAGTGTCCTTCTCAGCAGCTCAGAGGCAGAGAGGGATCTTGGAGTCATAATTGACTCCAAGATGAACACGAGCCAGCAGTGTAACGAGGCCATCAACAAGGCCAATCGCACCTTGTCGTGCATTAGCAGGTGCATGACTAATAGATCAAAAGAGGTGATGCTCCCCCTCTATGCGGCACTGGTCAGGCTGCAGCTGGAGTAGTGTGCCCAGTTTTGGGCGCCGCACTTCAAGAGGGACGCGGGGAATCTGGAGAGGGTCCAGAGGAGGGCCACTCGCATGAGTAGTGGCCTTCATGATAGACCCTACGGGAGGAGGTTGAGAGAGCTGAATCTCTTCAGCCTTCACGAGATGGCTGAGGGGAGACTTTGTGGCCGCCTATAAATTTATTAGGGGAGGTCAATGGGGAATAGGGGAAGCGTTGTTTCCTAAGGCGCCCCAGGGAGTGACTAGGAATAATGGGTGTAAACTAGTTGAGAGTGGACTTAGGTTAGATATTAGGAAGAAATTTTTCACAGTAAGGGTGGCCAGGATCTGGACTGGGCTTCCAAGAGAGGTGGTGCTAACACCTAGCTTGGAGGTCTTCAAGAGGAGGCTAGATAGTCACCTGGCTGGGGTCATCTGACCTCGGTCGTCTTTCCTGCCAGGGGGAGGGGGTCAGACCCGATGGTCCATTGTGGTTCCTTCTGACTCTACAATCTATGAATCTATGAATAATACATCATGGGGAGTCAATATAATAGAAAACATAACTCAGTAGGAAATTGTACTCAGTAGAAAATATGTATGGTTTTGGAATCTCCATCCTTGCAAGTTTTGAAGACCCGGGTAGACAAAGCCTTGGCTGGGATGACCTAGTTGGGGCTGGTCCTGCTTGGAGCAGGGGGTTGGACTCAATGTGACCTCCTGAGGTCTCTTCCAAACCTCATTTTCTACAATTCTAAGTAAACATAATCTATTAGCTAGTATGAAGCTATCTAATAATAATATCAATATAACTATAGCTAATATGTTATATTACTATTAGCATACAACATAGCCTAAACAGGCCATTAACATATTACTGTTCTATAATTATATAGCATTATCAGTATATAATATAATATATATATTCATGTTATAAAGATAATACCATATATTAATATGGCATTAATATGTTGTTCTAATTATATAACATGTCTATATTAATGCTAGAGTAATATATGTTGTTACTATTATTATATGTTAATATTAAATCTATTACAACAAATTATATTGCATATATTATGTTGACATACATATACATATATGCATATTGTCACAGGGAAAAACAAAAGGGAGGACCCCAAAGGGCCAGGGGGGAACCCCGGGAACAGGAATCCTCAGAAGGGAAGGGAGGAAAAGACAAAGGTGAAGGGGAATACTCACCCGCAGCGGAGCCCGCAGCGAAGTCAGAACACGAGGAGGAGCCCGTGAGGATTGTCAGCCACGCCTTTATACAGCTGCAGCCAGCCGGTGATGTCAGTGGCGATCGCCAGCCGGAGGAAATAAAACGGGCCGCCGGCGAAGAGGCAGGAGGCAGACGGACACCAGCAGGAGCACCAGCCAGAGGGGTCTCTCTAAAGCTCCTGAGGGAGGCCATTTCCCCCCACGGGGAAGGATCCTGCAGCACTCGCTGCAAGCCAGAGACTGCTGGCTGCAGCAAAGAGACCTGAGAGCTAGAGGTGGCTCCTCCCGACCAGAAGCCCAGAGAAAAGGGTAGAGGGGCACGGAGAGACCCTGACGCCAATGACTGCAGCAGAGGGGCTGGAGGTGCCGATGCATCACCTGGCGCCAGACCAGGTGGGACCGTTGAGGGCATCAGGGAAGCCGAAGAGGTGCACCAAATGGGAGACAGGAGGCCAGGGCAGTACGAGAGGCTGCGAAGCACGGACCTCGGCAGCGTTTCGCCGATCCTGTGGGTAACAGGAGGACAGGTGTCTACTGAAGGACCACAGGGGGCCCAAAGATATAGAAGGCTGGGCGACGAGGGAGAGGAATTGTGGTGGAGACCACAGGATATCACGGACATATACAGGGCCTAGCATTGTCCCATAGGGTCAGGGGCGGGTTGGTAGTGACTCGGTCAAGGGGGCCTGGCGGGGGGATGGTTGGATCCTTTAGAGTGTGTCAGTGAGTTTTTTTGTATTTTGTGTTTCCCACTTTTGGAGGGGTTGAGCATCAGGGCTCGTGGAGCCTGATTGTTATGAAGGCCTCAGGGTCAGTGTTAGCTTTAAGGAAAGGCAGCGGCCTTGTGGCCTGGGGAGGATACCACAGACTGCCAATGCTTTCAGCAGGGAGACTCACCCCTCCCACGAAAGTAATCAGGGGCTCAACGCTCAGGAATCTGGCCATGAGGATAGCAATGACCCACCAAGGCTGGGTGTAAGAGCGAGGTAGAGGGGAGGTGGAGCTTCTGTGAGGCTGCCAGATAGACGTTCTGCCATCGAGGGACTCCGAGTGGTTTGACCCTCCACTGAAATAAGATTCAAAGTCGTGGCGGGTGAGACTGGGGAAGACCACACTGGAAATGAACACCTACTCGATGGACTACCATGGACGGTAAGGCGGACACCATCGAACATTCGGACCAAAGCTGCACGTGACTGGATGTTCGAGGCCAGGCGGGCACACATATGTATATATTATATACACGTATGTATGGGTAAACATAATTACATGTGTATGTATTATGTGTGTCTACATAGACATAATAACATAATTACAATTCATAGAAATGTAAATTAAGTAACACAGATGATAAATTACATAGTGGTATATTAGTTGTATTAATATTAGCATAGATCCCGCTGTTGTGGTGCAGAGGTAGAATCTTTGTTGGCCCTGTGGAGACCCAGGGTCAATTCTCAGACATGCACATAATTACAGCCATGGAGGCACCAAATTTCTGGCCTTTGGATTCAGTCTCCATGGTCTAAAGTGGGGATTTAAGATCTGGACAACCTCCACTCCTCTATACTCTGACCTAGGCATATGTGTCAAAGGTCCTGGTGGCCTTGCACGCATACACCCTGATCCAGAAGGATTGATGGTGGTGTACTACTATTGGTATAGGCTAAATAGGCAATTTATCATTTAGAATATCCAATTATTATAACTATAAATGAATATGTAACATGCACATTATTTTGCTCCTTTCATATGGTTGCTGAGGTGCTTTGTTTTGTGCTATGGTCGACTGGCATCAGAATAAATTTAAAAGTGATAAAGAAACCCCTTCATTTTGACTTTCTCAAAATGAAGAAGGCCATTTGGCCTCTTGGTTGGCTTTTCCATCCAAAACTTCACCCAAACCAGTGAGATTCGAGGCAGCATATGGGTGCCAATGGTTTTCTGACTGAAGTTAGTTTCATTGGGAGCCCTTTTGCAGCCACCCCTATTGGCCAATAGATGTCCCTGTTGACTAGAAACTACCATCTCCAATGAAGTTTTGTTTTGAGACCTGGCTGGGAAAAGGTTGTTTTTTATTTACTCTTCTCAACCCTGAGAAACAGCCTTGCTGCCAAGAGCTGGGCACGAAGCCATGAGCTGAAACTGCAGCAAGGCAGATCTAGATTAAATTTCAAAGGGAAACAGATAAAAAATCCTTGTTACTGGAACAGCAGGGCAGTGGAAAAAGTTGTGGAAGGGGAGTGGTGGTATCTCCTTCTGGGGGTTGAATGAGGGACCTTTAGAACTAAACAGATGTGCCCCTCCTCTAGAAGCTGAAACAATGCAGGGCTGTAATGCTCACTCTGTGTTGGGTTGACTAATCAGGGGAGGACAACCTGTGGCTTGGGCAGCCTCTGTGTGGCATGCAGCAGGTTGGAGAGGGGGGCAAGAAACACAGAGGTAGGCAGCAGAAAGCAGAGCACCAGGTTGGGCAGGGAGCCTAGGGTAGGAGCAGAAAGCAGAGCTATAGATTTGGCAGGCGGCCTAGGGCAGGGAGCTGAAAAAAGAGCAACAGATCAGGTAGAGGAAATGGATTGGAGTGGCACTCAGGGATGGGCAGGGCTTAATTTGTGACACCTGTCAAAAATGTTGGGCCCCACTGGAGAAAGAGGTTACTGCCAGAGTTCAGAAGAGATCAACGCTCTGGTGGGGACCCTGGCTACAGGCTGGGTTCTTACACGCTGATTTTGATTCTGGCATGAATCCAGAGCCCTCTTCTAGTGGAGTGGGGGCCAGGGCTTGAATCTGCTCTCAGCAACTCTGGGGTCTATCCAGAGACACCTCCCAGTGGCTGTCTATTTGGGGCCAAATGACACAATGTTGGTCTAAGTCAGCAGCGATGGACTCAACATACAACTCCGCATCTTGGAGAAATGAGCAAATTGGTCTCTCTACCGTCTCTCTATCTAGGCATAGTGAGATACTTGGGCATCCTGAAGATGTGGACTACTGGCAGTGTTTGCAACACTGGGGTCACCACAATGATGCTGGGGCCTGGGAACTGGCTGAGGGGAGGTGCTCTGTGCTGCCAAGGGACGAGTGCAATGGAGAGGTAGTGATGTGTATGTGTTCAGGGTTTCATAAGGATCAGCACGTTCCCTTTCCCTTGGGAGGAGTCCTTCAGTTCTTCAGGGGGCACCTCATTGGGAATCACTGGGTTCTTGAGGAGTTCTCCACCCCATAGGGGGAATCCTATTGAAAATTATTGGGTAGGAACCCAATGATTTTCAATCGGATGCCTCCTACATGGGTGGAGTCCTTCAGCTCTGCAAGGGACACCCATTGGGTACCTGAAGGCATCCAGCCCATCAGGAGGTGCTGTATTGAATAGCACTAAGTCTCTGGTGTTGGGATTATTCAAAGATGGTAGGGGTACCTCTCTGACTTACCCCTTCCTTGGTGTGTTTACATACACACTGGTCTCGATCCATAAGCGTGAAGTGGCCCCCAGACCCATCATCAGCTACAGTCCCAGGCAAGCCTTGCCCTTTATTGGGGCCACCCTCTCCCTTGGGTCTTCCTCCTCTCCCTTGTTGCCTACCTGCTGGTGTGGTGACCCACCTGAGCTCCCAGTCTCCTAAGGAAGGCATCATGTCTAGTGGGGCCTCTCTGTCCATGACTTGGGTCTCAACAAGGCTCCTGATTCTGATTTCCTGTACACCTGTATGCCAAGAGAATGACTCCATTGTGATCGGTAGATCCAGATGTGAACCTGAAGTCTCCAAGCTGCAGTGAAATCAGGGTGAGATGGCAAGTTCCCCAGGAGTCAATTTGAAGTCATTCTGGTTAAAGGGGGCTTCTGGATTGGAATCTGATCTTGGTTCTTGTGGCATTAATCCAGACTCAGCTCCTCCTTTCCCAAGAGTTTCCCAAGGCGGGTAAAATGGAAGTGCCTCTCAATTAAAGGTGGTTTGGACCAGAATCCGGTTGTGATCCTTGTGGGGTGAATCCAAAGTCAGGTCCTTACAGCCATTGTGTTCCATAGTGGATACTTATTTGTTTGACACCTCCATATAGCAATGCCAGTAAAATAGTGGGATATTAAACCTGCAAAAAAACCTGTAAAAAAAAAAAAAAAAGAAAGGGGGTCAAGAGGGCGCAAAGGCCCCCATGGCTCACCAAAAGCATCCGGGAACATCTCCGAAAAAAAAGGAGGCGTACACCCGTTGGAAGGGAGGGGCCATCACAAAAGAGGGCTATACCTTGGTAGCTCGGGAATGTAGGGGGGTGGTCAGGAAGGCCAAGGTGGAAATGGAGCTAGGACTAGTGACCCAGATCAAGGACAACAAGAAGTCCTTTTTCAAATACATAGCAGGGCAAAAGAAGGTGCTAGGTAACGTGGGGCCTCTGCAGGACATGCTAGGAAATCTGATCATCTCACCTGATGGTGAAGCTGACATATTCAACAATTTCTTTGCCTCCGTATTTCTGAGGAGGGATCCAGATATCTCCCCCACTGGCACCCCTGAGGGCCCTGTGGGTGGCACACCCAGGCCTAGGGTTAATGAGGACCTTTTCAGGGAACTTCTGGAGGGACTAGCTGTATTTAAATCCACAGGTCCTGATGATCTTCACCCTAGAGTGCCGAAGGTACTAGCAGGGGTCATTGCGGGACCTCTGGTGCAGCTCTACGAGCACTCATGGTGCTCGGGTGATGTGTCAGAGGACTGGAAAAGGGCCAATGTGGTCCACATCTTCAAAAAAGGGAGGAAGGAGGACCCAGGAAACTATAGGCCTATGAGTCTTACCTCGGTCCTGGGGAAGCTTTTCAAAAGAATTATCCTGGGACATGTCCAGGAAGGGCCGGCAGGGGAGGGTATGCTCAAGGGCAACCAGCATGGGTTCATTAAGGGAAGTCTTGTCAAACCAACCTGGTGGCCTTCTATGACCAGGTCACCAAGTCCTTGGATGCAGGTGTCACAGTGGATATA
>NW_005842742.1:353397-369192 GCF_000455745.1 Alligator sinensis
ACTGACAAGTGCAGGGTAATGCACCTGGGGAGGAGGGAACCAGCAGCATACCCACAGGCTGGGGTACTCCCTTCTCTCCAGTGTCGAGACAGAAAAAGATCTTGGAGTCATCATTGATGCCACAATGAACATGAGCCGACAAAGTGGGGACGCGGTCAGGAAGGCCAACCTCACCTTGTTGTGCATCCACAGATCCATCTCAAGCAGGTTCAAGGAGGTGATCCTCCCCGTCTGTGCGGCATTGGTCAGGTGGAAGTTGGAGTACTGCGTCCAGTTCTGGGCACCACACTTCAGGAGGGATGTGGCCAATATGGAGAGGGTCCAGAGGAGGGCCACCCGCATGATCAGGGGTCAGCAGGGCAGGCCCTATGAGGAGAGGCTGAGGGACCTGACCCTGTTCAGCCTCCAAAAGAGAAGGCTGTGAGGGGATCTAGTGGCAGTCTACAAACTAGTTAAGGGGAACCAGCAGGCATTGGGAGAGTCCTTTTCCCCCCAAGCACTCCTGGGAGTTACAAGAAACAATGGACTCAAGCTAGTGGAGGGTAGTTTCAGGCTAGACATCAGGAGGCGCTATTTCACAGTCAGGGCGGCTAGGATCTGGAACCAACTTCCAAGGGAAGTGGTGCTGGCTCCTACCCTGGGGGTCTTTAAAAAAAGGCTGGATGAACATCTGGCCGGGGTCGTTTGACCCCAGTACGCTTTCCTGCCACGGCAGGGGGTCGGACTAGATGATCTCCTCAGGTCCCTTCTGATCCAACCAACTATGAAACTTGTTGGCAAAAAAGGAAATTCAAACATGTGGCAGCTGAAATGATCTTTTTCTTGGGATTTCAATGACTGGTTTCTTAAGTAATAAATTTGTGAAAATTTGCTCTATGTTATCCTGTTTGTAAGTCTGTTGTCTGATGAATAAGATAAAATCTTGGGTAGATTGGTTGGGGTCATTGATAGATTCCCCGTCTCCCAGGGGTTCTTCATTCCATCTTCCTAGATCCTAAATTTAACAGGGGCCCTGATTTCCCTTTGGGGCCCAATCTTCTGACTTGGGATTCTGACTTCTATCTGCCTGGTTCTAGGGAACTCCAGCTCCACCCTCAGGTCTTACCCTCGAGCCTGGCTTGCCTACCCTGGCTCCTGATATGTCAGCCCAGCTCCACTCATTAGAGGTGTGAAGTCCATGTGGCTTGATGGACCCAAGATCTTCTGGAGATTCACAACTCCATCAGAAGCTAAACAAAGACAAAGCCATAGACTTAGTGTCACTATGGAGCTCCTTTCTCCCTCCGCCCTTTGGGCCTGATGTTCTCATGTGTTTGCTCTTCTGGGTAGGGCTGGTGATGATTCATAAGTCCAGCCTATGCCCAGGGACATCCCCTGGCTCAGTGGATGTAGAGTCTATTAGCAGAGGAGGCCTCTTAGCAGCAGGGGCGTGCCAGTCTCTTCTCTCTCCCTGGCTATCTCTGGAGCTATGTAGGTCACTCTTGTCTCTGCATTCTCTCTGCTCTCCTGGTCACACTTGTGGCTGGACAAGAGGCATCAGGTCACTTTGCTTGTGGGGGTGGCCCCCTAGAGAAAAAAATCCCCTTCTCTACCCCATCTCTTGGCCTCTATAAGGCTGTGGGATGGGCTGGTTCCCTGTCCCACTCCAGCTGCTATGCCTCTGGGCTGGGGTGGGATTTGGGGAGAGGGTCATGGAGATCTGAATGCACCCAGGGAGGTCCCTGTGGATCACAGGTGGAAAAGGGCTAAAGGGGACATTGGGATGGGTTACCTCTGTGTCCAACCCGATGTAGTGTTCATCTGCCTCTCCCCCATGTGTGTCTGTGCGTGTTTCTGACTCATGTACCTCCCTACCCCTCTTCACCCTACATGTCCCTTTTGTCCACTTCCATGTTCCCCATAACTCCTCCCCCCGCCCCTCCCCGTGGGCTTCTGTCTGGCCCTATCTCTCTACTCTGGCACCCTCTACTCCTATTTATCTTCTATTCCCTCACCCCAATCCTATCCCTCCATCTGTTTTACTATCCTCATGTATCCCCTAATCCCATGCTCCTTATTTATCTCTCTCTCCCAGTAGTTCCTTATCTCCTAGTCAGCATCCAGTGTGTGGATCAGTTTCCCCTGCAAGCAGGGGAGATCCTGGGCCTGGTAGGAGCCCAGCCCTGCTTTCTGCATAGAGCAGTCAACACTGTCCTGGTGTCCTGGAAAGCGGAGCTGTTTGTGGCTGCCTGAGAGCATCTGCCCTTGAAAAGCTTCCAGCCAGAGCTTCAGGAAATGGAGCAAAACCAAACCACCTCAGCTACACTGGAAGGAATGAGGCCAGATTTCCCACAGGTTTCTGTCATCTTTCTCTAAGCCAGATTTTCTCAATTCAAATAAGCAGATCCAGCTTTCTTGATGTTCTGACGCAGTCATTTGCAACAAGGAAATTATTATTTTTTTAAACTTTGTTTTGCCTTTCAAAAAAAATGGGTGTTGGGTCATTGTATTCAGGAAAATATGGTATTTTTCATAGTCAAGGAACAAGTTAAAGGAAAGAGCTGGCATTTTCCGAGGGGGCACATTGGGTGTAAGGAGGGAAGCCGCTGGGGTTTAAAATTATTGAGAACCACTGCATCAAAGCACTATGGGATACAAGAAGGGTGCAAGTCTCGGGAGGTGTGTCCCATCTCTAGGAAGTACCATAATTTATGAGAGTGCAATGGTCCAGGGACAACTGCTCTGGGAAGATGGTCACATGCCAGGGGTGCTGTGGGACCACTATCACAGACCAATGTTGGTGAGTGTGTGAGAAGGGGGGATGGACTAGATATGACCTTGTAAGGTCCTTTCCAGCCCTAGTTCTTTATAATCCTGTGGTGGATAGATGCATGGTCTGAGCTGGAAGGGAGGGTCGGATGGATGGATGGATGGATGGATGGTATGGGGCTGGGTCAAATGATGTGTGGTTTTTATGGGGTTGGGTGACTGGATGTACAATGGATAAATGCATGGATGGATTGTGTGCAGTTTGAGATAGAGATACCAGGATTTGTTTGGGGCTCAGCAAATAGACAGATGGGTGAATGGTTGCTAGGGGGAAGGGGAGAGGGAGGACTGGTTGATATGGCATTGGTAGGAGGAAGGGGCAGGTGGATGAAGAATAGATGGATTGGTGGAATTGATTGGTATGGAGATGCATGAGTGGATAGATGGACAGATGGAGATGAAGTGCCCTTGGGGGTGGAGAGGTAGAGATAGGGATGGATAGACTGGACGATGGATGGGTGGACTGATTGACATAAAGTCTGGAGTTGGATGAAGGGGTCTGAATCAGAGGGTGGATGGATGCCAGGGAGTAGCCTGGGGAGGCACAGATGGAGGAATTGACCTGGGATTAGGTATTCATGGGGAGAGATTTCCATGGAACTGAGTAGGTGGATGGAGGTTGGATGGAGGTTGAGTACCGGGATTGGAGAGGTGTACATAGAGCTGGATGGAGAGCAAGGTGCTGATAGGCAGGCATGTTAAAAGGTAGATGGATGGACAGAGGATGGAGATAGAAGGATGGATGGAGAGAGGGGTTCACATAGATGGATGGAGGTGTGTAGCTAGAGAGGGTTAGTTCTGGATGGATGGACGTACAGATGGACAGACATGCCTGAGCACAGACAGGCAGGTGGTCCCTTGGGGGTGGTGACAAAGGCCTCTCCATTGTCTCTCTTCCTGCAGCCCTAGAGGAAGTAAAAGGCATGAGAGTCATGAATTCATGTTTCTTTGCCCAGCACTGCTGGAAGCCCATCATCATGATCCTGGGTGCCAACAGGTTCCTCCAGGTCAGCTCAGGCTGCTGTGAGGGGGAGGATTGTGCCTGCATGGATGTGCAGTGTAAGCAGTGACCCTCTCACCCAATGTGGCTGCACCCTGGCTCCCCTACCCCTGGCTCTGCTCCCGCCAGGACTCTCAGGCCACACACACCCCTCTCCAACACAAAACAAACCTTAGGTGCAGCAGATGGGTATAATGGGGAAAGGATGTGTCCATCCCCATCTTGGTATCATGGAGGGATACCAAGATGGGGGGAGTAGTAGATATGCAGGAGGGTTGGTGCTAGGATTTAGAGTGACCTTGACACACTAGAGGTTTGGGCCAAAAGAATCTCATGAGGTTCATCAAGGACAAGTGCAAAGTCCTGCACCTAGGAGGGAACAATCCCATGCACTGGTACAGGCTGGGGCTGACTGGCTGGGCAGCATCTCTGCAGAAAAGGACCTGGGGGTGACAGGGGGTAATATGCTGAATATGAGCCAGAAGTGTGATCTAGTTGCTAAGAAGGCTAATGGCATCCTCGGTTGCATTGGCGTTGCCAGCAGGTCAAGAAAACTGATTATTTCCCTCTATTCAGCAATGGGGAGGCCACATCTGGAGTCCTGTGTCCAGTTTTGGGCCTCCCACTACAGAAAGGATGTGGACAAATCCAGCAGAGGGTGACAAAAATGGTGAGGGGGCTGGGGGACATAACTTGTAAGGAAAGACTGAGGGAACTGGGCTTATTTAGTCTAGAGAAGAGGAGACTGAGGCAGGATTTAATAGCAGCATTCAAGTACATGAAGGGGGGTTCAAAAGAGGATGGAGCTGGACTGTTCTCAGTGGTGGCAGATGACAGAACAAGGAGCAAGTCTTCAGTTGCAGCAAGGGAAGTTGAGGTTGGATATTAAGAAAGCATTTCTCACTAGAAGGGTAGTTAAGCACTGGACAGGTCACCCAGAGAGGTGGTGGCATCTCCATCCTTGGAGGCTTTGAAGACCCAGGTAGACAAAGCCTTGGCTGGGATGAGATAGTTGGAGCTGGTGCTACCTTGAGCAGAGGGTGGGACTAGATGTGACCTCCTGAGGTCCGTGCCAACCCTAATTTTCTATGATTCCTCTGTCCATTATGATGGATATGATTCCTCTATCCACTGCCCTACCTTTCCATTCATAGAATCACCATATGATAGGGAAGTTGGGATGGAAGGGACCTCCTGAGGTCAAACCTAGTCCAGCCCCCTGTTCAAGGCAGGACCAGCCCTGACTTCATCCAGGGATGAAGACTCCCCGACTTCTCTGGATAGCTTGTTCCAATGCCCCCTCCCTTTTAGAGTCAGAAAGCTCTTCCCCATCACCAGCCTCAGTTTCCTCTGTTGCAGCTTGAGGCCACTGCTCCTAGTCCTGTCCCCTGCCCATCACCATTGTTTCTAATTCTCCTTCAGGGATTTGAAGGATGTGATAAAATTTGCCCTCAGGCTTCTCTTCTCCAGACTATAATCCTAGTTCATCCATCCATCCATTCCCAGAGTCCTCATGTCTAACCTTTCCCTCTAGTCTGTCCTCATGAAATGACCCTCCCACCTGCTCCCCTGACCTTTTGGTTTCCCCACCTTCCTCTCCCCCTGTACCCCAGTGAACAACACCCCCAGTGGTGATCCTGATGAGGTGGTGCACTGCACCAGAGCTGAGAATCGCTGCATGGTCTTCTCCATGGGTATGAGCAGAGGTAAATCAAGATGCCTGGGTTCTCTCCTGATACCCAACTAGAGCTGGAGCTGGAACCCAGGAGTCCTGACCAGGTGGTGAGCTGAAGTTATTACTTCATGCTATTTTTTTTCTTGATAGGAAGGGAAGGGAATTTATGGAGGTGTCCAGGTCAGCTGGGGTAGGGACCTAGTTGGCCTTAGCAAATGGAAACATGGGATCCCTGCAGCAACCAGGAAGTGGTAATTGATCAAGCTTCTCACGTTGCAACAGGACCTCGCTGTGAGTATTTCCCAAAAGGAAGGAAAGACCGAGAGGCAAGCACATGAAGTGGGAAGGGGTAACAGCCTTTTAGCAGCCTGTGATTCTCCTCCCTACTACATTCTGGCTCATGTAACCCATCCCAGAGTCACCAGTGAAGATTCGGTAAGTGATGCAACCTCCAGAGGTCTTCGGCTGTTCTGGGAGGGGACTCCCAGAGCTGGGATAGACCCCAGGAGTTCTGGCTTCCATTTCCCTTCCTCTTTACATGCTACTGCTGCCCCAGGGCTGGGAGAGAGTGCAGGCATCCTGGCTCCTAGCCCCTCAGCCTGCTCTAACTCTCTGGACTCCAGTTCCCTCCTAGAGCTAGGGATGGAACTCAGGGGTCCTGGCTCTCATGCAGCTGCCCTCTGACTGGTCCCTAGATTGGACCCTATCCTTCAGCACTCCATATCCTAAGGTGGAAGCAGAACCTAGGCATCCTGACTCTCAGCCAACCTTGCTCTAACCACTAGATGCCACTCTCCTAGCAGAACTAGCTATAGAACCCGGGCGCCTGAGCTGCCAGCCCACTCAACCCTAACCCTCTGCACCGCACACATCACCCAGAGCTGGGAGAGACCCCAGATATCTGGGCTGCCAATTGTCTCAGCTCTGGCCCACTGCTTCTCACACCTTATGGAGAGCTGAGGGAACCCAGGTGTCCTGGCAGCCAGCTCCCTCCTCCCCCACTCTAATCCACCAGACTTTACCTCATTCTGCTCCCCTCTCCTTCCCTCCCCTCCCCCCCAGAGCTGGAAACAGAACCCAGGAGTCCTGGTTCTCCAGCGGGCCTGCACTAGCCCATGAGAAAAAAAACCACTTAACGTAGCTCATGAAAGGGGAGTCCTGACTTCCTGCCCCCAGGACTGTAGCAAGAGACAGAAACCAGAAGTCCTCACTTCTACACTTCTCTAATTGCTTCTGTCATTGCTCCTCCCCATGGCAACTCAGAGAAGTAAAAAGAACCCAGGTGCCCCGAATCCCCTCTTTTAGCCCAGCTTTCACGTCCCTCCCAGGGCAGGGAGAGAACCCAGGTGTCCTGGATCCCAGCCCTCCTCTGTTCTAAGACCCTTCATGAACAGCTCAGTTCAAACTAGACCCTTTACTCACATGGGCCCAGACCTTTCCAACCCCCTGAGCTCTAATGGATCCTTTCAATTACCCACCTACACTATGGCATGGGTACCAAGAGCCACTTGGCAGGGGGCTGAGCTGAAAACAGGCATGCTCGGGTATAACTAGAGGGCTGGACTGGCATGTGTGTTCCCTGTTGGCCAGGAGGAGGTCCCTTGTGGGTGTGAAAAGGGGGTGGAGACTGATAGAGTGGAAGATGGTGGCTTTGGATGGGTGCTAGTTGTTCACTGGGGAACTCCCTGCTTCAGGGAGCTTCTCCCAGACAAGAGAGGGCTGCCAGCTCAGCTCAAAGGGCAGCATTCATGTCCCACAGTCCCCACAACTGCATCTGAGACCTCCAGTACCCACCCCCGTCGGTTCCCACAATGAAGGCTCCTGTCGCCCTTCTCCTCCTCCTCCTCCTCTTCCTTGCTGTCCTCCTGGTTGCAGGTGAGTTACGCTGCTACCTTCCACTGGGCCAAAACCCCAGTGGCTCTGAAAGGGGCCTTGGAAGGGTTGGGTCACCCCAGAGGGGTCCTATTATGAGGGTTTGCCAATCTTCTGGTGGGATTCCCAGCCACAATGGGAGGGTGACTGGGCCCCCTGAACAGGTCAAGGGGCAGGAGGGACCCTGGGAAGAACAGAGGGCTGGGCCTGGGGCTTCCAGGGTCAGGGAGGGGCTGGATCTGAGTGGAACCTTTTCTCTTTCCCTCCCCAGGGTCCAGCATGTGGTGTGAAGTTTGCAGCAGCCTGGGCACCAACTGTACAGGCCCGATTCAGAAGTGCAGTGTGGGCAACAACACCTGTGCCACCATCCTGACTGAGATTGCCTGGGGTAGGTGAGATGCATCTTAGCCGTTCCATTGGTAGGAAGAAGGTCCTGGAGGGTAGAAGTGTGTTAAACCCCTTGTCCCTGTCCTCTCTTGCAGGTGGAAACCAGACTCGGGGCATCTCAAAGGGCTGCATGCCCACAGCAGCCTGTGGCTTGGGACACTTTGTGACCCATTTCCAAGGCCGGGTCATCAACAACAGTGTCTCCTGTTGCACTGGAGCCACCTGCAAAATGGCCCTTGGGAATTGTAGGTTTTTCTCCTCCCCCAGCTCTGCTCCCTCTTTTTCCATCTCCTCTCCTTTCTATCCCCATTTCTCACCTGGTGATCACTGGCCTTATTTGAGCACCCAAGACCCTGGGCCCACAACCTGGGGTTGTTCCTACTAGACCTCAAAATGCTTGTGGAGGAAATGAACCTCCCACACTGCGTCATGGGAGGGGAGAGCTTAGCCCACCTGCCTGGCTATTCAGCTTTGCTTTGGGACACCCTTGACTTGGCCATTTTCCCTCCTCTCCTTCTGCTTGAATGGGAGCCACAACTCTATTCTCCTCCCCTCCCCTCCCCTCCCCTCCCCTTGTCCTATCATGACCCAAGCAAAGGATGCGGGTGGAAGTGAGTTGGGAAGTTATTTCCAAGGGAAATGGGCTCAGAAACACTACACGAAGCAATCTTTTTCAGCTGGGGGGAGCATGGACAGACCCTAGTGTGCCTGGGGGTGGAGCAAGGCTCAGAGGGGCAGGGCTTCTTAGTACCCTCCAACCACCAGGAGTTTGACTTTTCTGCCCTGTTCCCCATCTCTGGAGCAGACTAGGGCTGGAGAACCCAGTGCCAGCCATGCTGGTGGGGCCCTGAGTCCTGAAACCCCAGGGAGCTTCTACTGTAGAAGGGGTTGGATAACAGAGCACTCTGGGACTCTCGAGGACCTTTGGGGGTCCCTTGTCCCCATTTGCACATACCAAGAAGTGAATAGCTTCACCCTAGTACCTCGTTTCCAGAGGAGCCATGTTGGAGCTGCTTTTGGAAGGTTTCAAAGGGCCTGTACCTCTGTACAGCTAAGTACAAGTCCTAAGCAGGTTGGGTTTTTGGGGTTTTTTTTTACCTGTAATCCTCCATTCCCCACCTGGAAGTACTCAGTTATCCATCTGCTCCCCAGCTTCCTTGTAGGTTCTCTTTGCTTCCTCCCTGCAGAGATAAAACTCTGGTTGTGTTGGGAGAGGGAGCATGGGATGAGTCCTCCAGTCCTGAAGGAGGTGCTCCACTGAATATCACTGGGTCCCTGGGAAGAGGTCTCCAGTGCTGTAGAGGGAACCCTACTCACTGTAATTGGCTCCCTGCAGTGGGTGGGATTATGCAAATAAAGATATCTTCCCCCCAGCTAATTGCACCTAGGGTAGATTTTGTGACCAACCTCCCCTACTGCCCCCAGCAATTCTAGAGCCACAGCACCCCCTGCACCCATGTATGGGGATGCATTCTCCATCCCCAACCCCAATGGTTGTGTTTGTTTTCAGTGTCCCTTGAGAATGACACCCAGAATAACTTCCAGTGCCCTGCCTGTTCTTCATCCTCCCCTGACTGCCTTGACCGTTCCATCAAGTGTGTCAGGAATGAGAACCAATGCCTGGAGATGAAACAGGAGGAAATAAGTGGTAAGTTCCAAGGCTTGGGTTTGTGTGCATGATGTCCTCTTTGTACTCTTCCCTCACTAGGACTGTGGTAAGTCATGGGGCGCTACTGGGATTCTCTACCCATCCCAGTGCCTTCCCCACCTCCAGATGACCTAAACTGATCAATCTATAACCATCAATAAGGAGTTTCTGGATGATGGCACTGAATGAGGGTGGTAGGAAGGGTCAGTGAAGAGGACACATGTCTGTACTTCTCAGGCCTGGACCTAGGGGAGTTTCCCTGGACATACTGTTACTTAAAATTGCCAATAGCTCAAAATAAGAGCGAGACCTTAAAAATGGGGATAAGGCAAAATGCCACGTTTATTGATTACATGAAGCAGATACATAAACTTGGACACACCAGTCATACAAACAGAAATACACAAGGATACGTATGAACAGACATACAGACAAACCACTCCAGTAAGATGTTATAGTTACCAGCAGAAGTTAGCACTGGATGGCCAATCCAGAATGAGTGGGGGTATACAGGCACCTGTACTCCAGGAGGTTGCAAAGAGTGGATTCCCCATCTTGACTTGTCTGCATCCCATTTTTATAGGGATTTCAAGTCTTTGTTCAGCATTGGGGTTTTTCCCTGCTCAGTTTTTAATTAGAGGTTTCTTCTCGTTATCTCAACTTGAGGTCATTCCAGTAAAGTTGGTTATCTTGGCTGAGGTCATTCCAGTAAAGTTGGTTATATCCGCTGAGGTCCTTTCCAGTAAAGTTGGTTATCTCCACTGAGGCTTTGTGTCCTTGATCTTGAAGCACTGTATAGTTCAAATGGCAGAATATGCAAAATTCCTTCTTCTTACTATCTTCTTTGCACCTGATCACAGACGAGTTCTTCAGCCATCCATTAATTAGTTTACTGTCTGGTAACTTATACATTGATGCCTTGCTGCTTACACAATCAATTAAATCTTCTGTTTTCATGCAAATAATTACCATTCTTTCACCATTCACCCACTCACACAGACACTCATGTACACAGGGCGTAAGAAGTTCATCTACTCATGTCAAGCAAGCACAAAATGGAGCTTTAGTTGTTCATAAAATCATAGAGGTTTATCAATTCAATACTATTATCATTTAAGCATAAAAACTAATATGCAAAAAATCATACTACAATACCTTGCTCTGGAAATGGGTTGAGATATGAAGCAGCAGCAGGAGGGGAGATCTAGTCCAGCCCCCTGCTCAAGGCAGGACCATCCCAGTCTAAAACATCCCAGCCAAGTGTCTGTCCAACCTGCTCTTGAATGTTTCCAGGGATGGAGAGGCCATCTCTCTGGAAAGCCTGTTCCACTGCTTGACCACCCTCCAAACATTCCTCCTCATCTCTACCTTCAGCTGCAGTTTGAGCCCATTGCTCCTACTCCTGTCCCCTATGGCCACAGGGAAAAGCCCATCTCCATCCTTTCTATTATAATTGTCCTTCAGGTCTTTGAAGTGTGATCAAATCTCCTTGGTCTTCTCTTCTCTTCTCTTCTCTTCTCTTCTCTTCTCTTCTCCAGACTAACTAATCTTTCAGACTTTCCTCCTCAGTCCTGTTTCCCAAATCATTTTGGTCCCTCTCCATTGGACTTTTTCTAGACTGTCTCTATCCTTCTTGAGGAAAGATGTACCCCTTGCATTGCTAGATGAGTGTCAAGATGTAAAAATTGCATGGTGGCAGCTTCTACCAGTATTGTTTCACTCTGAAACACCTGAAAGGTATTTCTGTACCATGGAGATCCTAACCCAGAATGCCCCACGTGAAGGTCAGTGTTCTTGGGTCATTCTTTCCATTGGGATAGTGGTGAGTAATTTTGCCCAACAACCTAGTTAGTGATTGCCAAGGAAGTGGGAGATACTGGTTTCATTCCCACCTCAACAAGAGGAAGTTCAAAGCTCTTTCTCGGGCCTTCCAAGAGAGCACCCAGACCCCAAGGTCAAGGGGACTGGATACAGGCAAGGAGGGAGGTAGTTCTCAGCACTCATGAACCCTGGTCAGGGCTGCCAACCCAAAGAAAACTATTTTTACTGATAATCTGCAAACTTTTTACTGACAATCAAACTTTTTATGATGTTTTTTCTTAAATATGTCCTTCCCCAGTGCCTGTCACTGCCCGAGGCTGTACAGCTCTGCTTGCCTTTGATTTCAGGCAGCTGTAGCACATGGCTAGGGGAAAGAAGGGGGTATGGAAGCTCCCATGAGACACAAAGCCCTGACAGTGAGCTCTCTGCAGGATGCCAAGATGGGCTCCTGTTCAGCTACAAGGTGGTGCTGCTCTGTTCTCTCTACCCATCAAGCCTTGCATCCAGCTTTCAATCAAAGTCACGGTTTCTTAGTTTATGGTCTTTATGGGCTACCTTTTTTTAGCCTTTTTTAGAGTGGTCATAAATTTATGGATACTTGGCAACCTCAGCCCTGATTCCCTCTGCTCTTCCCATGACTTTCAGAAAACCCACCAATCAACACGACCATCTGGGCCTGTGTGACTGAAGCCACCTGTGTTGACTTGCAAGTGAGCCCAACGATTTTTGGAGGACGTGGTAAATACAGAACTGTAACCAAATGTATCCCAGCCAGCAGTGTGGGCAGCATGGGACCACTGAGCCTTCTGCTCCCAGCCCTCACTGGGTTGCTCCTGGCAAAGCTCCTCTCCTGAACCTCACCCCAGGGAACCTTGACACCACACTGAGCCCTGCTTTGTGGATGGCCTTCCCTGTCCAGTGCTCTCAGGCTCCACATGGGTTTGCTTCCACCTTCATTTGTTCCAGGAAATAAAACAAATTATGAGAGAACTCTTCTGGGATGATTGGTTTCTGTTTGGGTGTAGAAGGGACCGTATTTTCATGGGGAGATGTTAGTTCTGGTAGGTGGCGCCAGCTTCATGACTTGGAGCCCTGCAGTGGTGGCATTTGGCAGCACTGTGTGGGAGCTCCAGAGCTCAGGAGACTCCCAGGGTTTGGAGGGGGGGGGCTATGTCCATGGTCATTAGTCCATGTGTGGGGCCAGGACAGCCACTCAGGGTCCCCCATCTTCCACCCCAGGTATGAGGGCTGCAGGAAGCATATCCCACCCCTGTCTTCCTCCCACCTTGCTCACATGGAGGGTCTAGCATAGTAGAGAATGTGGAACTGGGAACCAGGATTCCTTGGTTCTCTCCCTGGCTTGAGGAGCATTTGGCGTCCTGTTTGGTTCTCCCCATCCCATCCACCCCAATCTGCCAGGATTCCCTCACCTCCCTGCCTCCACTGCTCAGATGCTTGTGGTCCTGTTGGAGGTTGGTGCCCAGCTGATCCCTCTGAGACAACACTCCTCTTGTTTCCAGTGCATCCTTATTGCTTCCTCTTCCTGGACCCACCTGCCCTGAGCTTAGCTTGTTGAGTAGAGAAATGCTCATTTATCAGCTGCTGTGTTGCAAACTCCTGGGGGGGAGAGAGAGCACTGAGTTTATGAAACCTCTGCTCTGGGGAGTAAGGGCTTCCATAGATGAGTTTCATGCTAGGATGAAGTGGAATTTGATCTCCCTTTCAGCCAGGAGCCAGGCCTGGGCCAATGAAGAGGCAAGACATCCTTGAGGGACTGATGAGCCTGAGATTGGGACTCCACATGGGTGCCCACCTCCGGTGAGGTCTGGGTTGCTAGTGAACCCCAAGTTGGTGCCTTGAGTGGGATCTAGGGTCTCTCTGCTTTCCAGCCCCATGTTTACAACCCTGGTCAGTCTCATGGTGGCCATTGGATGTGAAAATTATAATAATATCAATTTCCTTGAGCATGACCCCTACACTTCAGCTAACTCTATCTCCACCACACCTGATCTTCTATCCCACTAGACTCCACTCCCCTCCTAGAGCTAGGGTCAGATCCAGGCTCCCAACCCCTCCTACTCAAAACCCACCGGACCCCACTCCCTTCATAAGAACATAAGACCTGCCACGTACTGGGTCAGACTCCAGGTCCATCTTGCCCAGTCTCCTGTGTCAAGTGGTGGAGGTTGGAAGGGAGAATGACCTGGGTCTGACTAGGGCTTTTCCTCTCTCACTTGTAGCCTTCAGCATTTAAGGTCCAGGCAGTTCTGAATCACAGGCTGTGCCCCTCCCTCCCCTGCTCAGTAGCTATCAATGCCCCATTCCTCCAAGAGTGGGTCCGATCCCTGTTTGGAGCTAACTTAACTAACTCTCACCTTTTACCACGTCTGGTGGCCATGAGCTCCACCCTTCCTCGTGTGGATTGTAAACTCGCCACCTGCTGGTTTCATGCTGTGACCCCTTGTTCTTGCGTGGTGAGATACAGTCAATAAATCCCTGTTGACTTTCTCTCCCCCATTTAGTATTTTATAAACCTTTATCCTGCCCCGCCTTCAACCATCTCTTCTCTAAATGGAAGGGGCTTGGCCTCTCCCTGAAATGAGGGATAGTTTCTAGTAGTTCAGGCTTTCCACCCCCAGCCCTACCTGCTCGTTTCTCCCCAGGGCTGGGATGGGACCCAGGTCTTCTGGCTCCCAACCCCTCCTCCTCAAAAACCCATTAGATATCACCCCTTTCCAAGAGCTGTGAGAGAGAACCCAGCACCCAATACCCCATCCATCTTCCCCCATTCCCCGGATACAGATGTGCAAATGCCACTACATGCTTCCTTTTTTCACCAGCAGATGCCTGCTCCCAGGGACTAAAGAGCTGTCATCACCCATTAATAGCCCATCCTTTCCACAGTGAGTTTTGTGCCTCTGTGATCCTTCTTTTCTGTTTCCAGCTGGCACAGCTGTGCCTCAGAGGGCCCCCAGCATCATTCAAGACTTGGCTTTCATGATGAAGGCTCCTGTCACCTTCCTCTTCCTCCTTGCTGCTCCCCTGGATGTAGGTAAGTCCAATGGTTTCTCCAATTATTCTTTGTTGTGCCTCCAATCTAACCTTTCTATATGGTCTGCTCACAATATTCTGCACAGGCTTCTCCACTGAAGCTCAGTTAAGGCCAAGGCCCCAGTGTGTGTCAGCAGCTCCTGGCTGCATGTAGGGACCCAGTGGGCACAGCTACATGTTCCTCTTTTAAGTGGGCTTAATCTAAAATCACCATTTTAAAGGTGCATTAAGGGCACATGTCTATATGAGCTCATCCTTAATGTGCCTTAAAAATGGTGATTTAAGGCTATGTGGGTCTAAATTTGCCTGCTTGAAGCAGATATCAAATTGAGGTGCAAATAGCTAAGTAGCATTAGTGCATGTGTAGACACACTAATGTTAATTAACTTGGTGTGCGCTAATGGATACACATCACATGGATGCACATTAGCATTTCTACATGTGCAGTGATGTGGATTAGCTATTCACACCTAGATTTAATGCACCTTAATGTGCATTAGCACTTCCACGTGTAGAGACATGCCTAAATTGCCTTAATGTACCTTAAGCAAAGGCTCATTAAGTTGAGGTACACATAAATACAGGTGTAGACACACCCAGTGTGATTTGCTCAGCTGGGGACCTGCTATGAAGGTTGAAAAACCTTTGGGGTATTTCAAACCACAGTGTGAGGATGGCTGGGCCTCCTGAGCAGAACAAAGGGCAGGAGGGAGGGCAGAGGCCTTGGATACAGGACTTGACCTGGACCTTCCAGATCCTGATGGACCCTTTTGTCTCCCCCTCTCCAAGAACCGGCCTGGAGTGTGAGGATTGTGCTGATCTAGGCAAGAGCTGCTCAGCTTCTGTGAGGACCTGTCCACCTGGATTTGAGGCTTGTAGTATCTCTCTGACAGAAATTTAGGTTAGATTAATTGCCAACCAGCAAGGTCTGGTGGCTGGGATGGAGGTGTAGGACCAAAATGGATTCTGTCCCTGGATCTGGAAGGGCTTGGGGTAGGGAATGTGGGTCCAGGACCCAGGACTCCTGAGTTCTATTCCTGGCTTTGGAAAGGATTGAGATCTAGCAGGGTAGAGAATTTGGAGCGGAGAACCAGGACATCTGGGTTCTATCACAAGTTTGGGAAACTGGTGGAGAATTTTTGTTTATAGTCATAGAATTTTCATCAGCGACTTGGACAAGGGGGTGGAAAGCACGCTGTCCAAGTTTGCTCATGACACTAAGATGTGGGGCGAGGTGGACACACTTGAAGGGAGAGAGAGGCTGCAAATAGATTTAGACAGACTACAAAAGTGGGCAGACGAGAATAGGATGGGGTTCAATGTAGACAAATGCAGGGTGCTGCACCTGGGGAGAAGGGATCCACAGCATACATACAGGCTGGGGAGTTCCCTTCTTGAAAGCACAGAGGCGGAAAGGGATCTCGGAGTCATTATTGACTCCAAGATGAACAAGAGCTGCCAATGCCAGACCGCAGCCAGCAAGGCCAGCCATACCTTGTCATGCATCCAAAGGTGCAACTCAAGCTGGCCCAG
>NW_005842742.1:369517-378416 GCF_000455745.1 Alligator sinensis
TTGACACCCAGGCATTCATTCCTGCCTGTGGCAGGGGGTCAGGCTAGATGATCTGTTCAGGTCCCTCCTGACCCTAGTTACTATGGAACTATGAATCATAGAAAATGAGGGTTGGAAGGAACCTCAGGAGGTCACATCTACTCAAAACACCTGCTCAAATCAGGACCAGCCCAACTAGATCATCCCAGCCAAGGCTTTGTCTAGCCAGGTCTTCAAAACGTCCAGTGATGAAGGCTCTACCACCTCTCTTGTTAGCTTGTGCCAGTGCTTTACTACCTTTCTCATGAGAGAGCTTTTCCTAATATCTAACAGGGCCACAGTTCTTGGAGATCCCACTCTGACACCATGCACAAGTGAACTGTTTTCTGGCTGAAGGGTGAGAAAGTGTCAGGTCTGTTCCAAAGCCCATGGAGGGTGAAAGGGGAGGTCACTTGGCTGTAGGTTGGAGCCCAAGGGTGCATCTTGGGGAGATTAGAAGGAGTAGGCCATAGAGGCTCAGAAAGACAAGGGGAGCAGAGAACATTGGAGGCTGTTGTGGCCTGAACAGTCTGAGGGAGGGAAGTGATGGGACATGGATACAGGCAGAGAAGCTTGATCCTGCTTCAAGCAGGGGGCTGGACTGGATGTGATTTCTGGAGGTCTCTTCCAGCCTGGCCTTGCTCTGTTTCTATGACCCTGACCCCTCTGCTTTCTCTGTCAGACTATAACTATGATATACTCAACTTCATCAAGGGCTGCACAACACCCTCCACCTGTACCATGTTAGCATGAAGCAAACTGGCCTTCACTGAGCTGGGTGTAAACCTCACCCATTTCACATGTTTGCAAGTCTTCCTCAAGGATAGGGCAGCCTCAGGACCTTCCAGCATACTGTGACCACCCCTCACTAGGCTTCTCTTGGTGAAGATCCTGTCCTGATCCCTTCCCAACACAACAGTGCCAGCCCTGAGTCTCCCTTCTGCAGCTGACACTTGCCTGGTGCTCTCAGTCTCTACCCCCATTTGCACTTCTTTTTTTTTTAAATAAAGCCAGTCTATAGACAATGCTTCTAAAATCTCTTCCTTGTTCTTGTCTTTGGGTGGCCAGGAAAAGGGTTTCAATGCCGGGAAAGGGAATTCCGGAGGTCACCATTTTGAAGAAGCTATTTGTGTTCATGGGATAGGGATTGGGCTTCTAGCACAGCTGGAAACCAGGCCTCATGGTTTCTATCCCTGGATCTGGGAGGGACTGCAGACTCTAGTGGGATAGGGAAGGTAGGGCTGGGAACCAGGACTCCTGGGTTCTACCCCTGGCTCTGGGAGGCCCCTCCCAACCCAACTATCAGGGTCTGCATGGATACCTCACACCACCCCAACCTGACATGGCTTCATCTCCTCCCTACCCCCACTGCTTAGCAGCTCAGACCTGGGATTGCACCAGAAGCAGGCCCCCGCACCACTGAGGAAACCACATTGGTTCCTCTTCCTGCACCCGTTAGTTTGGAGTTCTTCCTGTTAGGAAGCGAAGCATTCCAACACCGGTCACTTGGTCCCTGTGGGGAGAGAGTCCTGAATCGTCTTGATCTCTGTTCCCTGGAGGTAAGCTTTATAGCATAGCCTGTCCTGGGGAATCTCATGGGGGACAGCTGTGATGATACATGTGTCTTTGGCCAGCCTGTCAGTGAGGGACTCTAACTCATGTCACTTCATACAAAGTGCCATGAGTTAGACTACCACCAAACCCAACAGACATTGAATTATTGGGTGGGGTTCTAGACCCTGTTGGACCTCCCCACTCCCACCTTTACCCCACCCCAGCTCCAGCTAAGCTAGCAGCTATGTGTTGCCCCTGCCAAAAGGCTCAGGTGGAAAGGCTCCCCAGCCCCTTGTAAGCCCCCATCAGTACCCTATCTGGGGTATCTGGGGGACTCGTGGTAGGAGGCTCTGTTACCCTACCTCCCATCCAAGCCTCTTGACAGCAGAGCACAGTTTCTGGGGCAGCCAGAGCTGGGGGGATGGAAATTGGGAAGGGGGGATTGAACCCCCTCACCTCATGGGCTCAGGATGGCTCCTCCTCCAAGACCCCAGCAGGGATACCTTCCCCCACTGCACAGGAAGGAAACTTTTTCCTCTCTGTGACAGCCCTACAAAGGCACATGGGATATGGGCAATATCACCTGAAGTGAACTCTCGCAGGGAACCTGAACAGAAGTTCCTTGAGGCACTCTGCCCTAGAGCACCTTCAGCTAATAGTTGATTGAATGAGGGTTAATTGTTAGTGTGATCGGTCATTTTTAATAGAATGAATGTGTGTTGTGTCACAGCTGTAGACCACTTTCAGGGCCCAATCACAGGAAAGATGTAGCTTGTGTGATACCAGACCCCTGTGTGATCCTCTTGATGTCCTTCCAGGATTCACTGGTCAGAGTGTTTTGCTGTATCAAAGATCAGCCCCCCACCAGAGCACCAGGCCACCCTTGGCTTCTGTGATGAAGGCCACTGTTGCCTACCTCCTCCTTCTCCTCTCTGCTCTCCTGGCTGCAGGTGAGGGGCACCGTTCCCTAGTGCAACTCGTCTCTGTATGAAATGCCCAGTGCTGAGTTGGG
The DNA here is from genome assembly GCF_000455745.1 of Alligator sinensis. Classification (NCBI taxonomy): domain Eukaryota; kingdom Metazoa; phylum Chordata; order Crocodylia; family Alligatoridae; genus Alligator; species Alligator sinensis. Next base: position 372,102 of record NW_005842742.1, read on the forward strand.
GCTCCATTGCCCCATTGAAGTCAAAGAGGCCAAGTCCCCAGCAGCCCTCAGTGGCTCTGAGCTGTCCTGCAGGGATTCCCTTTAGTTCAGGGTCAAGGGACTGGGAGGTGACAGGGGAGTGGGGCTAGGGCTGGGGCTTCCTGTACAAGCCTGGAGTCAGGAAGGGGCCTGATCCTGATGGAGCTTTTTCTCTTCCCCTCTCCAGGGACTTGCCTGCAGTGTGAGGTTTGCTTAGGTCTAGGCATGAACTGCAGTGGCTCAATACAGGAGTGCAATACTGGAGAAAATACCTGCTTCCATGCACTGATAGAATCATCTACCAATGGTGAGTCTGATGTTTAAATGGCATTTGAATAAGAGCCAGCTTTGAGAGCCCAGGTTCCCTGGGTTCTCTCCCAGCTTTGAGAATGGAGTGGAGCCTGGGGGGTTAGAGCAGGGAGAGCTGGGACCCCAGTTCTCTCCCCTCTTTTGGAGGGCAGTGGAGATCAGGGGCTCAGAGTTAGGAGAAGCAGGGGAGGTGGAATGCTGAACCCCTGGGTACTACTCTGGGGTCTATGTGACCTCAGGTACATCCAAACTTCTTGTTTCTCCCGTTGTTTCCCGTCCAGGAGAGGATGTGGAAGGGACCTTCTCTGTTCAGAGCAGGGATTGGGTGGAAATGCCAGAGGGGCTCAATTCCCGTCTTCTCCATTATAGGCCAAAAGAAGTCCATCCAGGCTATCAGGGGCTGCGTGACCTCCCGTGTCTGTGGATGGAGTCCAGCCATCTTTCATTCTGAAGTGAAATATAAGGTAGCCTTCACCTGCTGCACTGGGGACTCCTGCAGGACCACCTTCCCACAATGTAGGTATTCGTGTCCCTGCTCCCCCAGCCCTCAGCTCCATTTTCTCCTGCCATGGGTCCACCTCCATCCTGGAGGAGAAGACACTCGGAGCCTATCACAGGAAGCTAGGTGGCTCCTGTTACTTTAAGAGGAAAGTAGAGCTGACTGAGCTGGAGAGGGTGGGGGGGATTGCTATTTGCTAATGAGCAGGCTGCCAGCAAGCAGAAAGACGGGTGGGCCCACCTAGAGGTCCACACTGGGAGGATAGGGAGGGAAGACAGAGCATTGAACTGCATTATGGAAGACAGGGAAGCAGTCCAATAGTAAAAGGCTGCAGGCTGCTAAGCTAAGTCCTCATAGGGCAGGGCAGGAGGGTCATCAGGGGCAGGAGAGGGACACCTGCAAACATCTTCCAAGTCACATGACCGGATGTGCAAGGCTTAGGAGAGACATAAAGTCAAAGCCTGAGATCAGTTTGGCTCTGCAAGCTGAAGAGGTAAGGACACCGGAGCAGGAAGGCCGAAGGAGACCACCTGGCTGATATGAGATGCCTTGAGCTCTGCAACCAAGATGCCCACAGCTTGCAGAGCAGTGATGCTCAGTATGGGTATGGAGCTTGGTGGTCCAGCTCAGGAGCTTCAGTTATGGTGAAACTCAGTGTGGGGACAGTTTCATTACATCCAGAGGTTTCCTGATTGCCTTGTGGTTTATACCGGTGGTTTGGGCGTGGAGGAAAGGGAAGCGTGAGGAGGTTATGGCAGGGAACCAAAGGGCTGCATTGTGGGCTAATTCACTGTGTTTTGTATAGATACCCTGGCATTTTGAGCTTTTCTAGGGGCTTTGGTTTTGGTCACTGTAGGCTCCAGCATGAGGGGCAGGCTGAATCCTTGAGACAGCCTAAGAGGGGAGTTGTAGCCTGATAGAATCATAGTAAGTTAGGGCTGGAAGGGACCTCAGGAGGTCGCATCTCGTCCAACCCCCTGCTCAAAGCAGGGCCATCCCCAACTAGATCATCCCAGCCAAAGCTTTGACTAGCCGGGTTTTGAAAATCTCCAAGGATGCAGCTTCCACCATCTCTCTGGGTAGCCTGTTCCAGTGCTTTAATATCCTTCTTGTCAGAAAATTCTTCCTGATATCCAACCTAAACTTCCCTTGCTGCAACTGGAGACTGTTGCTCCTTGTCCTATCATCTGCCCCTGCTGAGAACAGTCCAGCTCCATTCTCTTTCAAACTCCTCTTCAGAAAGTTGCACCAGTGCTGGAGGCTTGCATTCAGAAGGACCAAGGCCCCAGCAAGGGAGTGATTGTGCAGTGACAGCTGCAAGGCATGGTTGTGGTATAAGGGGCAGTTGGAGGCATGCAATAAGTCCTAAAGTTGCAGAGTAATTAGACCACAGATCAGGAGGGGATGAAACCTTGCTCAGGGATCCTGAAGGCAGTCTTCCTTTTCTAAGTACTTACTTACATCAAGGTGTGGCAGGTGAGAAGGGGAGAGTGCTTAAAGGACTGAGGACACAACAGGAGCAGGGTGACCCCCAGGGGGCATCATGGCCACCCCTGGGGTCTTCACCTATTCCAGTACCTCTTTGCTTGGACCCTTCCAGCCCCCATTGAGTCTCCTTGGGTCCCTGGGGTGGGTGGTATTCTACTTGGAGGTGGTTGGTCTCCCACTCATTGTGCCCCCAGCTGGATAAGAATTGGGGCTTCCACATGGCCCTCAGCATCTCTTCACCCCACAAACCCAGCTGCCCAGCCCCCAGCCTGCCCCATGGACCTCACTGGGAAAGTCCCATGAGCTGAGTGCCCTCACTCTGTTCATTGCAGTGCCTGAAGAGAGCTTCATCCCCAACGGGCTGTACTGCCCCTGTAAACCAAAGGTGGAATCAAATTATTGCAATAACGCATGGTTGGCTTGCACTGAAGAGGAGTCTCAGTGCTTGAACTTCACCGAGACATTGACTTTTGGTAACTCCATGCCCTTCTTTCTCCTGGGGTACAGCAGGTCTGGGGGTTTCCTAGGAGCCAGGCTGCTGGGGTTTTGGAGGGTCTTAGAGGAGGGGAGTGGCAGGGACTGGATATAGTTATGGAAGTGTCTGTAGATCTCCTGACCCTGAACCCTCTCTTTTCTGGACCTGAGGTCTTGCCAAGGTCCAAAACTCCATCACGGGCTGTGCAACACCATCAGCCTGCAACACTGAAGACATGAACAAAAAAATCTTGGAAAAACTTGGTTTCAGCATGGTCCAACACACGTGCACACAAGCCTCCAGATTGCAAAGCTCAGCTCCAGGGAACACCAAGCTTCTTCTCCCAGTCTTCATTGGGCTGATCCTAGCAAGGCTCCTCGCCTGAGCCTCAGTCCATGAGATGGCAACAGAGTCACCAGTCCCTGCTCTGCAACCTCCCTGTACTGGTGCCCTCAGCCTCCTCACAGGTTTGCTTCCCTGATGATTTGTTCCAGGAAATAAAAGGAATCAGGAAAGAGACTTTTTGAGCTGCCTTGTCTCTATTTGCATTTTGGGGGTGGTATTTGCAGGAGGGGGAAGAGGATTCCTCCAGGGGGTGCTCTCGAGGAGATCCTGAGATGCTTAGAGCCTCCTAGCAGTGGTAATTGGCAACACCAGCTGGAGGAACCTCTTATGGGTTCCAGCCATAGCGGGTCTCTCCCTGGCAGTGCCCCCTGCAGGAGGAGGGTTGGGACTGGCATCCAAAAATGGTTGATTATGGGCTATCGGAAAGGGAAAATTTGGGATGGATGAGGAGACATGACCAAGATCTTGCCTCAGAGGAGGCTGCTGTGATGATAGGTCCAGAACAAACTGTTATGCCTCTTGGCACAGACATCAGCTGGCGGGGCACAGGGAGGGCCTTTCTCTCTAGGAATTAAAAGCCTTTGTTTCTCTCAAATAGGGTCTCCCTGAGGAGAAGACAGCCTAAATAGATTGACAGGGGAGAAGGGATTTGTAGGGAGAGTCCTTGCAATTCTCATAGTATTTTAGTGGGGATGGGGACTGTGCCCAGCCTTGCTGGATAAGGAGGTATCTCCTGGTGAAGATCCTGTTCTGAGCCCCTCCCCACACACCAGTGCCATGGCCCCAAATCTCCCCGCTGCAGCCAGCCCCTGCCCGGTGCTTTTGGCCTCAACCCACTAAATTTATTTAAAAGAATAAGAGACTGCATTTATTTAATAGAATAAGAGACAATGAGGGTTGATTGGCCCTCAGGAGGTCACATCAATACAACCTCATGCTCAAAGCAGGACCAGCCCTAATGAGATCATCCCAGCCAGGGCTTTGTCAAGCCAGACCTTTAAAACCTGCAAGGATGGAGATTCCACCATCTCTCTAGGTACCCCTTTCCAGTGCTTCACCACCCTCCTAGTGAGAGAGATTTTCCCAATATCCAATCTTAACTTCCCTTGCTGCAACTGGAGACCCTTGCTCCTCATTCTGTCATCTGCCACACCGAGAACAGTCCAGCTCCAGCCTCTTTTGAACCGCCCTTCAGGGAGTTGAAGGTTGCTATGCAATCCTCCCTCAGTCTTCTCTTCTCCAGACTCAATAAGCCCAGTCATGGGTGACCTGTGCCTCCCGAGTCCTAAGAATCGGGGGGTGGTGCATGCACCAATACAAGGCCTTAAATGCCTCTACACTAAAGCTCATAGCATGGGGAATAAGCAGGAGGAACTCACCCTCCAGATAGCTAGTACAAACCCAGACATAGTAGGGCTCACAGAAACCTGGTGGGATTCATCCCATGACTGGGCGATCAACATTAGGGGCTACAGACTATACAGGCAGGATAGAATGGGGAGGAAAGGCAGGGGTGTGACGCTCTACGTCAAAGAGAAATACACATCCTCAACGACAGGATGGAGTCAGAGGAGGGGCAGGCTGAAGTGTTCTGGGTCAGGATACAGGGGGGTTGTGGAGAAAGGGACTTAATGGTGGGGGTCTACTACAGATCACCCAACCAAGGGGAAGAGCTGGACCACGAATTCTTGGGTCAGCTTGTGGAGGCACTTAAGGCAAGGGATGTAGTCATCATGTGTGATCTAAATTACCTGGACAGCTACTGGGAGGAGCAGTCAGCCAGGTCGGACCACTCACAAAGGTTCCTTACTGAGATACAGGACCTCCATCTAACCCAGGAGGTGCAGTCCCACCAGGGGGAATGACCTGCTGGACCTGGTCCTGACCACAGGTGATGACCTGGTGAGGTAACTCCAGGTCCTTGACCACTTGGGCGATAGCGATCATTGCTTGTTGGGATTCATCATCCAGCGCAGGGTGTCAAGGGCCTGCAACAAGGCAGTAGTCCTTGACTTCAAGAGGGCCAGCTTCAATGAGTTTAGGAGACTGGGAGAAGAGGCACTGGAGTCCTGGAGGGTAGGGGAACTGGGTGTCCAAGATGACTGGTTGTTCCTTAAGGAAACGATCCTCCGAGCCCAAGGGGTGACAGTCCCAACGAGAATCAAAGGGGGAAGGAGTGCTCAAAAGCCTCCCTGGCTCACCAAGGGCATTTGGGAATGCCTGATTGCCAAAAAGGAGGCATACACCCAGTGGAAGGGAGGGGCTATCACCAAAGAGGAGTATACCTCCACCACTCAGGTCTGTAGGGGGGCTGTTAGGAAAGCTAAGGCAGATACGGAACTAGGGTTAGCATCAAGGACAACAAAAATTCCATTTTTAAATACATAGGGAGTATGAAGAAGTCATCGAGACTGTGGATCGAGACCGGTGGTTCCCCATGGCTGCTGCAGCTGCGGGAGCAAAAGTCAATCCTAGGCTTCACACAGTCCCGGGACCCAAAACCAAAAGCAAGAGGCCAACTTGACCATTTCTCAGAAATAGAAGAGGCGGAGTCACTGGCCAGGAGCCAGGACTGGGTGTGCTTACTTAGGGAGCATGAAGAAGGCACTGGGAAATGTGGGGCCCCTGCAGGATATGCTTGGCAAGCTGGTGTTTGCACGAGAGGAGAAAGCAGACCTTTTTAACAATTTATTTGCCTCCATTTTTTGTGCAGGGACCAGGACTCCCCTACTAAGATTCAGGATGGACTCAGGAGAAACTCTGCCAGGCCTAGGGTCAGGGAGGACTGAGTCAGGGAACTTCTGGAGGGGCTGGATGTTTTCAAATCAGCAGGTCCAGATGCTCTCCACCCCAGGGTGCTGAAGGAATTGGCAGGGGCTATCAAGGGGCCCCGGCACAGCTTTATGAGCACTCGAGGTGCTTTGGCAAGGTGCCAGATGACTGGAAGAAGGCCAGCGTGGTCCCCATTTTCTAAAAAGGGAGGACGGGGGCAAACATAGGCCTGTTAGTCTTACTTCAATCCTGGAGAAGCTCTTTGTCTGAGCCCCTGCTATGGCAGGAAAGAGTACTGGAGTCAAACGACCCCGACAAGGTGTTCATCCAGCCTCCTTTTAAAGACCCCCAGGGTAGGAGCCAGCACCACTTCTCTTGGAAGTTGGTTCCAGATCCTAGCCACCCTGAC
>NW_005842742.1:381274-382540 GCF_000455745.1 Alligator sinensis
TGCTACGGGCATTAGTGTAGAGGCATTTCAGGCCTCCAGTAGACGTGTATACCGACCCCCTAGTCCCAGCATTCCCCTGGTCCCCATCTCTTACCTGTTTATCTGCTGCGCTTGTCGGTCTGGGCTGGGCTGTAGTTGTGGGCGCCGTTTGGTCTGGTAGTCTGATGTATCCTCCGCCCTCATCTTCCCCTTCCCCCGACGAGCCTAGTTTAAAGCCCACCGGAGTAGGTCTGCCAACCTAAAAGAGAACACGCTTACCTTTAGGGGAAAGGTGGAGCCCGTCCCATCCTAGCACGTCTCTCGTCGTGATGTGCTGGTCGTGATCGAGGAAGCCGAAACCCGCCTCGAAACACCACTCCCGTAGTTGCCAGTTGGTCTCCGCGACGCATGATTCGTGCCGTCTGCCCCGTCCACTCACTGGAAGGATGGAAGAGAAGACCACCTGCGTGCCCATCTCCCTCAGCACGCCCCCCAGAGCTTGGTAGTCCTCCATCAGGCGATCGGGGCTCCTCCTGGCCGCATCATTAGTGCCCACGTGGACTAGGACCACGGGTTAATAATCGGTGGGCTGGATTACGGTTTGGAGCATCCCTTTCACGTCCTGAATCCTCGCTCCGGGTAGACAGTATACTTCACGTGCCGAGGGGTCCTGGCGACAGATGCGGCCCTCCGTACCTCTCAGGATGGAGTCACCAATGACGATCACGCGACGCTTTCTCCTCCTGGTCGGCTTGTCTCCATCAGCTGGCACGGGACTCGGTGAGCGTGGAGTCCCTTCTTCCCCAGATCTTTCCTCCCTTTCCTCGTCCTCGTGGGCTGCCAGGGCCGCGTACCTGTTCTCCAGCCGTACTGGAGGGACCGGCGGCGCCTCTTTTCGAGCAGCCCTGGCACGGGTGGTGACCGTCTGGCACTCAGCAGCGGGGGACCGGCGGCGCCTCTTTTCGAGCAGCCCTGGCACGGGTGGTGACCGTCTGCCACTCAGCAGCGGAGGGCTCTTCTTGAGGCTCACCCTCCTCGGTCGCACAATCCCGCAGGGATAGAAAATATCTGTCAATGTCCTCCTCCGCTTCTCGGATCCCCCTCAGCCTGCTAACCTCCTCCTGCAGCTCCCTCGCCCGCGCCTCCAGGGCCCTAAGGCGGGCGCCCGCAGGACAGGTGTGGGGGTCTCCAGTCCCTGCCCCGCCAGGCCTTGCTGGGTAGCTCCCGCAGGCCAGGGGGGTGGGGGATGCCAACCTCCGTGGGCTCCGTCTGGGTGGAGGCCTCAGA
>NW_005842742.1:383203-395553 GCF_000455745.1 Alligator sinensis
CCTCTCCTTGTAGGGCCTGCCCTGCTGACTCCTGATCATGTGGGTGGCCCTCCTCTGGACCCTCTCCATGTTGTCCACATCCCTCCTGAAGTGTAGTGCCCAGAACTGAACGCAGTACTCCACCTGCGGCCTGACCAGTGCCGCATAGAGGGGGAGGATCACCTCCTTGGACCTGCCTGTTATTAGCAACTTGGACAAGGGGGTGAAAAGCACCCTGTTTAAATTTGCTGACGACACCAAGATTTGGGGTGAGGTGGACACGCTAGAAGGGAGGGACAGGATACAGCTGGACCTGGACGGGGCACAGGGGTGGGCGAATGAGAATAGGATGATATTAAAAAATGACAAGTGCAAGGTGCTGCACCTGGGGACGAAGAACCAGCAGCATACTTGCACGTTAGGGAACTCCCTTATCAAAAGCACAGTGGTAGAAAGAGATCTTGGAGTCATTATCGATTACAAAATGAACATGGGCCACCAATGTGAGGATGCGGTCAGTAAGGCTAACCGTACCTTGTCGTGCATCCACAGATGCATCTCGAGCAGGTCCAAGGAGGTGATCCTCCCCCTCTACACGACACTGGTCAGGCCGCAGCTGGAGTACTGCGTCCAGTTCTGGGCACCGCACTTCAGGAGGGATGTGGACAGCATGGAGAGGGTCCAGGGGAGGGCCACTCGCATGGTCAGGGGACAGCAGAGCAGGCCCTACGAGGAGAGGCCACGGGACCTGAACCTGTTCAGCCTCCACAAGAGAAGGCTGAGGGGGGACCTGGTGGCCGTCTATAAACTGGCCAAGGGAGACCAGTGGGGAATGGGAGAAACTCTGTTCACCCAAGCACCTCCCACAGTAACAAGGAATAACAGTCATCAGTTGTTTGAGAGTAGGTTCAGGCTGGACATTACAAGGCACTACTTCACTGTCAGGGTGACTAGGATCTGGAACCAACTTCCAAGGGAAGTGGTGCTGGCTCCTACCTTGGGGGTCTGTAAGAGGAGGCTTGATAATTACCTGGCTGGGGTCATATGAGCCCAATATTCTCTCCTGCCCAGGGCAGGGGGTCAGACTTGAAGGTCTACTTAGGTCCCTTCCAACCCTACATCTATGAATCTATGAATCAGGAGGTCAGCGACCGGGGGCTGGGGGTGGTCCCCGGTGGCTGATCGGAGGCATGAGCAGGGCACCCTAAAGTGCCAGTGGTGCTTCTCATGGTGCCCCCACTCTCCGGCCAGTGCTCATACGAAGGGCACCGGTGCTCCCGCCTGCCACCCCCTGCCCCATCACCTAAGCAGGGAGTGCTGGCTGTCAGAGGGTCCACCAGCACTCCTAGGGGTGCATGTACACCCCCGTGCAACCCCATACATTGCCACTGAGCCCAGTTCCCTCAGCCTCTCCTCACAAGTCATGTAGCCCAGCCCCCAAACCATTTTTGTTGCCCTCAGCTGGAATCTCTCCAATGTGTCCACATCCTTTCTGTAGTGGGGGACCCAAACTGGACACAATATTTATTAACTATTTATTGCAAGAAAAGGAAATGCAAAGATTTTGCTTCTGAAACCTCTGCTTTGCTTTTGGCCTTGAGGGGCAAGCGAAGGGGCTTCTATGCTGGGAAAACTGATTCCAGCAAGTGGTGCTCTGGAGAAAGACGGGAGATGTTTGGTGCCCCTTAGTGGTGGGATTTGGAGCTCCAGGGCTCCGGAGAACCTCAGGGGGTGCGTGCATCTCACAGTCCTCAAGAAGTACTTTCTTTTAGATCCATCACCACTGAATCCTAGCCCTTCTTCCAATGCCAGAGCCCCATGTAGGAGGAGGACCTGGATTTCATCCTGAAATAGAGTGAGGGCTATCATCTGAGATTTGTGGTGGAGAAAGGGACAAGACAGTGGTGTCCTGAAGTTGTACTGAGCTCCTGGAGGAAGCTTCTGAGGGTCCAAGGCCTGCTTCAGAGGCCACCTGAGGTACAGATAGCTGAGGCATGGGTTGTTCCCATAGGACCCTACACCTGTTTTGGGCACTTGGGTGGCATAGGGATGTTTCTGTGGTACTGAAGAGTCAGTCCACCATGGACCTCTCCAAGGAAGAAGAGCTGGTGGAAACAGGGAAGGAAACACTGAGGAAGCTTTGGATGTGACATAGGCAGGAAGGAATCCAAAGCCTTCGTGGTGGTTTGGGTGGAGTCTCTGCAGTGCCTGGCAAATCAGGTCCCAGCACCTGACACCACAGGGGACCCCTTTGTCCATCCAGTTGTGAGTAGGACCCTCACAGTGCAGGGCCTTGAAGGGGTGTGGCAAGATACAGCTGGCCATTAGCTCAATTTTTATGAATTTGCTCAGAAGACTCCTAGAAGTCATGTATATGAGGAAGTATGCTGGCTTCACAGGGATGCCTCGGGGACATTGGCCTATTGCCAACGCCTGGGTGTGGCTGTTTTTTATTGGGCAAAGGCCAACACAAGTGTGAAATGTGGATGTCAGGTGGACACAATAGAAATACAACTATTATGCACACATACGGTTGAGATTTCTGAGCTACGTTACTCTAAGTACCAGGGTGGGGTATGGCATGTTAGAGAACCAGTGTCTGGTAACTAAGACACCTGGGTCTTCTCCCAGCTCTGGGAGACCATTGAGTTCTGGTGGTTGGAGCAGGGATTTCACTGTCTCTGGTAGATTGAAGGAAGGTTGGAAGCCAGGACTCTCTGTTTTCATCTCCAGTTCTGCTTGGGGGGTAGTTTTGGCTGGATGGAGCAATGGGAATTAGGAGCCAAGACTTCAGGGTTTTCTCCCAGCTCTGGGATGGGGCTTGGTTCTCATGTTTGGCCCTGAAGTGACTGGATCCCAAGCCCCCTTGTGCTTTTTTTAAAGAGCAGCCCTCAGGGCCTCTGCTGCCCACCCTTTAGCCTGCTGCCCAGTAGAAAGAATAATAATAACACATAATGAAGGGAGAAAATACCTGTTCCCAAATTTCTTTCAGAACCAGCTCTCCCCTCTAGTATGGAATAACAGACTACCCCCTTTACACAGGGGAGGGTTACCTAGGTCCCTTGAAACCCTTTCCCAAAAGCCTAGGTAAGAAAACCCTGCACTGGATACATCAGGCTGTTTTGTCTGGAGAGGTTGATTCTTTAAGGATGGTGGCATTGAGTTGTCCCTGGAGCTGTGGTTTCCTGGAAGTGTGAGCCAGAAGGGGGTGCTAGACCAGACAACCATACTGCTTGTTGGGTGAAAGATGTAACTCTCTCTCCATGTGATAATCTCCTGGGTCCTTTTTTTCTTTCCTCTGGATCTGTGACACTTTGGTCCCAGCTCTTAAATTGGGGGTGCTGCAGAGACGTAGCAAACCCACAGCCTGGAGGGTTTTGCTCTTCCTCTTAAGGTCAAATTCATGCCAAATTTGGGGTCAGGAAGCATGTTTGTCAACTGGCACCAACTGCAGGGGTTTTACACTTCCTTATTTCCCTCCTCCTTCATTTACCATGGTAACAGTGTTGTGCATCCATTCCTATCCCACACTAATGAAAGCTAGCTTGGCTTAGGTTTTGTGGGCAAGGAGATAAGAACCATGGTATTGTTCACACTCTGGGGCCTAACTAAGCAAATTTTGTACCTGCTGAGGTGTACCTGCCTGATGCCTGGGAGACAACCCCACCCATTGCTTGCAGGTGAAGGAAACCTGAAAGTTTGGTTTCCAACAAAAGGAGATCCTTCCACTCAAGTGACTCTTTGACATCAGAGGCCCTGCCCAGCCCTTTCTCAAAGGGCAAGAGCACTCAGAGGAATCAAGGAGCACAGAGAGACAGGTCACCTCTCTCTTCTCCAGAGCAGGATCCTCTCCATCTGCACTCCAGGAACCCACCTCAAAGCTCTGGTCAGCACAACTTGGTAAGTGGCTTCTCTCTGGTCTTCTCATCATCTAATTAGGCTCTCCTGAGTGGGGAGTGGACCCAGGTGTCCTGGTCATGGAAGCTCCTTCCCAGTCAGTGGATCCTACTTCCACTGAAGTGGGAACTACTGATTCCAGAGATGGAAACAAGTTGTCTTGGCTCCTAGCCCCATGGACAGCTCCTGGTTGGGGATGATCTAGGCATAGTGATGCCTCTGTTCCACTGTGGATATGTCCCAGGCTTCTGAACCTTGCTGGTGCTCCCCCCCCCCAACTTTTTGCTCCATGTCTCGGGGTTGGGGAGGGTTAAGCCTCCCCCAGAGGCATTGGGCATTGGCTGCAGCCTAGGCTGGTGGTGGTAACTTGACTGCACCAATACTTCTGTTGGGACCAACCCCAAAGGGTGTTGACTAGAAGGTCTTGCCCTTCCACTCGGAATCAAACTGATTCCACATTTGGGGTCAGGAAGGAATTTCCACCCCCCCCCCCCCCCCCCCGCCCCCGGGTCAGATTGGTAAAGATGGCGGGAGTGGCGTGTTGCCTTCCTCTGTAGTTGGGGGCATGGCCCTCCTCCTGGGACCTCCTCAGTGTATATCAACAACCTTCTACAGCAGCAGGACATTGGCTGCTGTAGGGTCCTGTCCCACCTTTACCTGTGGAAGGTTCTGGGTCAGGGGTGACTGGTTTTGCTAAGAAGTCAGACAGGGGATTTGTCTGGGATGGTCTGCATAGGGCTGATCCTGCCACAGGCAAGCAGTTGGGCTAGAAGTGACTTCCAGAGGTCTCCTCTGCCCCACTTCTTCAATTCTCTGGTTTGATGATCCCTGCCCCCCCCATGCAATCCTTTTGATCTCTTTCAGGATTCACCAGTCAGAGAGTTTTACTGTATTGAAGACCCTCCCCAGTGCCCAGCCACCTTTGGCTCCCAGGATGAAGGCTCCTGTCATCCTCCTCTTCCTCTCCGCTCTCCTGGCTGCAGGTGAGGGGCACCATTCCCTGGAGAAGCTTGTCCCTATATGAAAAGCCCAAGCGTGAGCTGGGGCTGGGGTAATTGCCTCATTTAAGTCCCAGGGGCCAAGTCCCCAGCACATCTCAGTGGCTCTGAGATGTCCTGCAGGGACTCCTCTCAGTTCAGGGTCAAGGGGCTACAGTGGGAGTGGCAGGTGACTAGGGAGTGGGACTAGGTCTGGGGCTTCCTGTACAAGCCCAGGATGAGGGAGGGACCAGATCCTGATACAGCCTTTTCTCTTTTCTACAGGGACCTGCCTGGAATGTGAGGTTTGCAGTGGTCCAGGCAACACCTGCAATGGTGTAATGACGACCTGCAGCTCTGGAGAAGACAGCTGCTTCCTTGCTCTGATAGAAAGATCAGAAACCTTTGGTGAGTCCAGTGTTTAAGCAGTGGTTCAATTATAACCAGGTTTGAGGGCCCAGGGCCCTTGTGTTCTCTCCCAGCTCTGGGAAGGGATTGGAGTCCGGGGGTAAGAGTAGGGAGATCGGGGAGCCGAGATGCCTGGGTTCTGTCCCCACTCTTGGAGGGCAGTGGGGACTGGGGGCTCAGAATAGGGGGAGCAGGAGAGGTGGGATCCTGGACCCCTGGGTGCTACTCCAGGGTCTCTGTGACCTCAGGTATGTCCCTGCTTCTGCCTCCATTTCCCCTCTAGGCGAGGGTGTGGAAGTGACCTTCCCTTTTCAGAGCAGGGCTCTGGGGTTGAAATGTCAGAGGGGCTCAGCTCCTTCTTCTCCATTATAGGCTCAGTGAAGTACATCCAGACTATGAAGGGCTGTGTGACTTCCCGTGTCTGTGGACGGAGTCCAGCCATCTTTAATTCTGCAGTGAAACAAAGGATAGCCCTCACTTGCTGCACTGGGAATTCCTGCAAGACTGCTTCTGCCCAGTGTACGTAACCATGTCCCTACCACCCAGCCCCTCAGCTCCATTTCCTCCTGCCATGGATCCACCTCCATCCTGGAGCATAAACCACTCAGGGTCTGCTTGGTCCTCCAGCCCTGCCATGGGTGGCTCATTAAGTCTCACTGGGTCCCTAGGCTGGATGGGATTCTGCTCAGGGGTAACTTGTGCCCTCAACTAATGTCCCTCAGGGCAAGATTTGGGGTTCTCTGGTGCCCCAAAGGTCCCACAAGCTGACAGCCCTTGCTCTGTTCATTGCAGTGTCTGCAGAGAACGTCGTTCCCAATGGGCTGTACTGCCCCTACTGTATTGTACTGGGGAGTACATATAGTTGCAATGCCACAGTGTCGGCTTGCACTGGAGAGGAGAATCAATGCCTGAATGTCACTGGGTCACACGGTTCTGGTAACTCCATGTCCTTCTTCCTCCCCTGGGGTGCGGGATCATCTCTCTCCCTTCCCTTACCTGACCCTAACAAAACAACTGACTGTCAAATCCCTGTTGCCACTGGGGACCCTGCCAGATTCTTCCCCAAGCTTTGCCCAGTCCCAGGGACCAGTCTTTCCCTTCCTTCATTTTGTCAGGGTGTATTCATCTGCCTGCTCAGAGCAGCCCCTTCTTGAAAGAACTCAAAATCAAACCAGAGGGAAAAATCTGTATCTTCCTTTGCCTGGCCATGGAAGTAAGGCAATGATGGTTGAAAGTTCTCTTGGCAGGTCACGACAGAGGTGGGAATACAGCCCGAGACGCTGGTGCCCCTCAGTGGTGCCTCCCTGGATTACAGGGCCACAGTTCTTGGAGATTGCACCACTGGAAAACTTTCAGTGGCTCTCTGAATAGTGATGTGGTGTCAAGTCTGTTCCAAAGATCATTGAGGGTTGAGGGGGTGGGGGGGGGGGGGGGGGGGGGGGGGGGGGATCTAGCTGGCTCTGGATGGGGCCCAATGGATTTTTATCAGAGGACACTTGAAACTTGTTGAAGTGGAAAAGGAAATGGGGGCATCAGGGCTGGGGCAGCAGAGCAGAGTCAGGTGGCTGTGGTCTTGGATGGTTCTCAGGAGGGAAAATGGCAGGGACTGGACACAGAGATGGAAGTGCCTGTGGGTCTCCTGACCCTGATTTCTCTGCTCTTTCCCATCTTGAGGTCCTGGAAATATGGCAACCTCTTTCATAAGCTGTGCAACACCATCAGCCTGTGCCCTTGTAGATGCCTTTGGAGATGGCAGCCAAAAAGTCTTTGAAGTATTTCAACTCAACATCAGCCAGCACATGTGTGCTCGAGCCCTCGGATTGGCCAGTTCATCCCCGGGACACTCCAGGCTTTTGCTCCCAGCCTTCAGTGGGCTGATCCTAGCAATGTTCCTTGCCTGAGCCTCAGCCTGTGGGATAGCAATGCAGTCCTAAATCCCTACTCTGCAACTGTTCTGCCCTGGCCTGGTGCCCTTGGGCTCCACATGGGTTTGCTTCTCTGATGTTCCATTCCAGGAAATAAAAGGAATGCGGAAAGAGACTTTTTGAGCTGCCTGGTTACATTTGGGGGAATGATATTTGCAGGATGGGGAAGGGGATTCCAGCAGGGGGTGCCCTTGAGGAGATCCTGAGATATTTCCAGCCCCCTAGTTGGAAGCACCAGCTGGAGCTCAGGCTGGCTCTTAATTAAAAGAGGAACCTCCTGCATGTGTCTGGGGAGCCATGTGACAGGAAGAGGGGTGGAGCTTGGAGGCATATAAATCCAGGGCCTGAGTTAGAGTGGTCAGTCTGGCCCTTTAGGTGGCAGGGAGAGGAGCTCCTAAGTAGGATGGCTGCTGGAAGGGACTTCGGGCCGGCACCTGGCCTCTCCCTGAGAGACATAGCTTGTGGTGGGCCAGTAGGGGGCACTCCTGTGCTGAGCCACCCGCCAATCTCCGGGTGCCTCACATCTGGCCGCCCCCTTCCTGGAGCACACCTGCAAGCCTGGGGTAACTGCAGCCGCTGCCCAGGGTCTGGTCATTGTACAGGCCCTGTGCCCCCCAGGTTACACAGGCCTTGTGGACATTGAAGGTGCTTGACCCTCTGCCAGATCTTGGGGTGCTTCCTGAAGCACAGAAAATAGTCTCCCTTAGTCAGCTGAGCCAAGGGAATAAGAAGACATGCCAGTTCCCTCTCAAACATGTACCACAAAGCTTGTTATAGTGCATAGCTTTATTGGAGAGAGGGGTAGGCTTGAGGCGGGGTACGAGTCAGAGAATACCCAGAGCAAACAGACCTGGACTGATAGCCATTTACAATGCATCTACATTACTGTAAGCTACCTGTTGAGTTAAGTTTCTGGTATTTTACTCACTTCAGCATCCCAGAAGTGGGTGAGGATTGCAAAGGTTCAACTTGCTGTGTAAAAGTCCCAACATGGCCCCTTCCTGGAGAGCCTCCCCCTTAAATAGTTCCCTTGACCTCACCTTCCTGACCCAATCAGGGACAGGTGTTGTTTGAGGCCAACAAACCAATTTGAAAAGCAGCACACCTTGGCCAGGACTCAAGCCCTGGCTCTCCAGGTCATGATGCTAGGGCTCAGTACAGTGGAGGCTAGGTGACTCAGATCACATACACTGTAACTCAGGGAACCAGAGTGACAGCCAGGTGAGAAGAACAAAACAAAAGGAAGGAAAACCCCCCCAAACCTTAAAAGCTGGAGGCTGGAAGAGGATTCTTCCACATAGCTATAATGCTAAAGGGGACCTGTAGCCTATGAGGAAGTTAGTGACCCAGCAAGGGGGAGGGGACTTTTGGTTGCCCATCCTGTGCATTTGTCCATATGTTCTCATTAAGGGCCAGAGGACTGGATAATGGCTGGTAGGGATGATGGGAGGCCACACAGGGCTGCCTCCAAGGTGCTCTGTTTTTTTAGTGCTATCAGGGGCAGGTTCCAGCTGTGAGAACCAGGGCCTGAGTCCCAACAGAGAGGAAGGGGCAGGCTCCAGCTAAGAGGCCTGAGTACAAGCAGAGTGAGACTGGCCTAGGACCAGACAAGGCTAAGACTCCAAAGCTGGGTCAGAGGAAGTGGGCCTAGGCTGGCAGTCTACAGCAGGCATAACCACCAGACTAAAGCCAAGAAGCCTGAAGTCCGTACAAGCTGGTGCATGGACTAAGATCACCTACAAGGCATGGCTGTGGTTCTAGGGAAGGTAGGGGGCCATACATATCTCTTAAAGTGGGGCCTTGATGGGACCTGGGGGGCTTGGAAGAATGGGACTGGGGGCAGCTGGGTATGGGAGGGACTCACTGGCCAAGGAAAGCTAGGGCTTGCTTAGGGCCCCTGGGGCAGGCTCCCTTCTACATGTAAACCTGCTGGGCACCCATCAGCAGCAACAAGGGCCGGGTTCAATTTTGGGATGTTAAATATATTTCATCTCAGCTCAATTCCCCATCCTGACCACCTGGGAAACACTAAATGAAAGACTAAGGTGTACAATAAAACCAATGACCCTTCCCTGGCAAGCAATATGAACACAAACCCCTGGTTTATTACAGAGAACACAAAATACAGTCAAGAGAAAACACAATACCGCCCCAGTGCAAAGTATACCCTGTATCGCCCCTACTCCTATTGGGGAGCCTTTGACTCCAGGCTCAACTCTCCAAGAGTGGGAGAGTCTCCACCCAGAAGAGATTAGTTGCTGGGAATGTGGATGCATTGTCTCCCTCACTGTCGCTGTCTGCTGGGGGATGCTGGTTCCCTCTGTGATGGGAAGGGCCCTTGGGTGAGTTGATGCGACTCCACTGATCTGCTGGGGAGTGTCGATCTCTGCTCCTGCCCTGGATTCTCATTTATGTGACTTCACTGAGCTCC
The DNA here is from genome assembly GCF_000455745.1 of Alligator sinensis. Lineage (NCBI taxonomy): Eukaryota > Metazoa > Chordata > Crocodylia > Alligatoridae > Alligator > Alligator sinensis. The sequence goes on from NW_005842742.1 coordinate 392,821, forward strand.
TGTGGAGCACCAATCTCTGCTCTTGCCTGAGTGGCTGTGGGGGTGAGCTGCCAGCTCCTGCCTTGTATTCCCAGTCCAAACCCCACTGGCTACTTGACTTGAAACCTTGATGCTCTGTACCGCTTGGCCTCAGGCTCCAGCAAGCATCCCAGCATTCCCCTTTCCCTCCACAGAGGCAACCCAAGGGAAAAAAATGAAGAGTCTCCAACCCAGGTGCACTGACCCTTAAATAACTTTTCTGACCTCATCACAGGGCCCAATCAAGAAACAGCATCATTGAAACACTGCTAATGCAGTCGAATTGATTTAAAGGTGGTCAGTGCTCCTGGATCTGACCGAAGTCACTAAATTGGTTTTACAGGTTCTTTTGAGAAATCTTAAGATAAGGGTCTGGACACAATGAGGGGGATAGGAGGTGGTCTTCCTTCAGTCCTAGAGGAGACACAATATATGGTACAAACAAGATACACAGCAGCATGAAGCCAGAACACACTTTATAACACAAAATGACTTGTACATTTTGAGCTTGCTACATTCAACGGGGAAGTAATGCCATCAGAGCCTGGGAGGTGAACAGAAAAGTGAGGGCACCTGGGGAAGACGAGTGGGTCAGAAGCCATGTGACCACCAGGTGGGTCACTGCCACACCTGAGGCATGGTCATGTTCCAGGCTCCTTCTCTATTTTCTGTGTTGTGGGTCTGCTCCTCTTCCACACTAAATGACAGCTGGCTCACTTTAGCTTCCATTGGCAAGATGACAGCCATGGCATTTTCCAGGCTCAATGGACAGGAGGGGCAAATATCTCTTGTGAGGTGCACCTGCCTAATGCCTGGAAGCCAACCCAGCCTCTTCCCCGCAGGGGCAGGAACTGATAATGTGTGGTTGCCGAGAAAAGGAGAGTCTTCCATTCAAATTGCTCTCTTATCAGAGCCCCTGACACAGCCTATCCTCAGAATGAAAGAGAAAGCCAGATTGGCACTTGAATGAGTCAGAGAGGATGGAGAGAAAAGTCACCTCTCCCTTCTCCAGAGCAGGATTCTCTCCATCTGCACTCCAGGGACCCACCTCAAAGGCCTGGTGAGTGCAGCTTGATAAGTGTCTTCTCTCTGGTCTTCACATGATTTAATAAGGCTCTCCCAAATGAGGAGTGGACCCAGGAGTCCTGGTCCTGGAACCTGTTTCCCAATTAGTATATCCCACTTCCATTGAAGAGCCAGAGATGGAAACCAGGAGCAGGTCTACACATGCGCTTTAATGTGCATTAGCCTATTTTAATATGCATTAAAGCATCACTGAAAAAAGTGCTATTTAGTTAATGCATATTAAAATAGGCTAATGTGCATTAAGTGTCACGTAAAAATTGTGGGCATTTATGCATATACATATTTGTGCAGAGACACACCAGAGATCCGGCGTGCTGGAACAGGCTCAATTAACCAAGTCAAATTAGCGGCAAAATATGTGTCAGTGCACAGACAATGGTGCTGGTGCACTTTTGAATGAAAGCACCTGACTCTAAAGCACACAGCCACCATTTCCTCAGTGCTGACGTGCATTCCACCGCTTATACAACTGCACACACTGCAGTATCAGGCACTTTTCAAAGCACCCACCGCTGTGGTGCGTGTGTGTTTACAAATGCCCTGTGCTCTTTAGTTGATATACATTAAAACAGGGTAACACACATTCTCCTAGCACCTTACAATGGAGGTACTAGGTTTTTATGTGTGTTAACTGAAGTGCATTAATGCACATGTAGATGTGCCCCAGGAGTCCTGGCTCCTAGCCCCATGGACAATGTGCCAGCGCTTCTGCTGGGACCAAAGCCAAAGGCTTCCGGCTAGAGGGTCTTGCTCCTTTGCTCAAGGCCAGACCAAGCCTACATTTGGGGTCAGGAAGGAATGTATCAGACTGATACAGACTGGGAGGGTGCTGCCTTTCTGTGTACTGGGGCTGTGACCCTCTTCCCGAGATCCCTTCAGTGTATATCAGCAATCTTTTACAGCAACAGGACATCAGCTGCCTTGTTTTCCCAACTTGACCTGTGGAAAGTTTTTGTTCTGGGACAGGAGTGACTGTTTTTGGTAAAAGGTCAGACCGTGGATTTGTCTGAGATGGTGTGGACAGGGCTGATCCTGCTTCAGGCAGGGGGTTGGGATCAGCCTGGGAAAATATCTTTTATGAGGTGCACCTGCCTGATGCATGAAAGTTGACCCCGCCTCTGCCCCACAGGGGCAAGGACTGATAATGTGTAGTTTCTGAGAAAAGGAGGCTCTTTCATTCAAATTTCTCTTTTATCAGAGCCCCTGACACAACCCATCTTCAAAAGGCAAGAGGAAGCCAGCTTGACACTCAGAGGAGTCAAGGTAGATGGAGAGACAGGTCACCTCTCTCGTCTCCAGAACAGGATCCTCTCCATCTGCACTCTAGGACCCACCTCAAAGCCCTGGTCAGTGCAACTTGGTAAGTGGCTTTTCTCTGTTTGCATGAGCTACTTAGGCTCTCCCAAGTGAGGAGTGGACCCAGGAGTCCTGGTCCTTGATCCTCCTTCCCAATCAGTAGATTCTGCTTCAGTTGAAGAGTCAGAGGGGGAAACTACAAGTCCTGGCTCCCCGCCCCCTGGACAGCCACTGGTCAGGGAAGATCTTGGCATTGCCATGACAGTGTTCCACTGTGGGGTTTCCCCTGGCTTCTGGCTTTGCTGGTTGCCCTCCCCATCCCCGCTCCATTCC